>NW_020937873.1:0-4195 GCF_003984885.1 Neopelma chrysocephalum
CACCCCAACTAACGGCTCCTGGATTTTTTTCTAAGCACCAGCTGAGCCAGACCACTGTATGATTTGTTGACTCAAGAAAATCCTGAAAATCCCTGAAGGGAAAAGAAGTTTTCAGCAACTAAAGAATGAATTATTTCAAGCTCCTTCTGAACAAAGAATTTGAATTATATGTAGATGTTAACCAGGGACATGCATAAGGAGTGTTAATACAAGGTCATGGTGGCTCTCATAGGTCAGTGACCTATTTCTCTAAATTACTAGACCCAGTAGTTAGGGGATGGCCACATTGCCTTCAAAGTTGTGCAGCCACAGATCAAATGGTGCTCGAGGCTAGAAAGCTAACAGAGGACATTTAGTCGTTAGAGCCCCACACCAAGTTAAAGCATTATTAACAGAAAAAACCTCTAAATGGATGACTAATGCACAATTGTTACAGAATGAAACCTGTCTAATGAAGCAAGATGATTCAGAAATCAAAGGTAGGAAAAATTTTAATCCAGCTTCCTGTTTAAACAGGGATGAACAAAACCCTTAAAGTGAAATAGTTCATGATTGCATTCAAGTAATAGATCTTCAAACGTGAGCTAGAAGTAACCTAACAGATGGTCCACTATCTCGAGGACAGAATGTGTTTATTGATGGATCCTCACAAGTAATAGAAGGGAAGCGTATACTATAATTGAAGGAGAACAGTTTAAAGAGTGTAGTAGATTACCTTCTATCTGGTCAGCACAAACAACTGAACTATTTGCTCTGATACGAGCTTGTGAAACATACCAGGGAAAAGTAGTTAATGCTAATATGCCTAAGGAGAAGTACATGTGTTTGGGAAATTATGGGAAGAAAGGGGATTATTAACCTGTAGAGGTAAGGCACTAGTACATGAGAATTTGATAAAGAGACTTTTGAAAGCCATGGATTTACCTCAACAAACAGCAGTGGTACATGTTAAAGGATATTGTCATGAGTTTACTTGTTCTAAAAAATCAGTTTTCTGCCTTGGGTGATTACCTACACAAAGGAGTTGGCTGGCAGAACTACATTCCAGCCTGATAACCCTCTCTGGGGCTGGGGGGGGGGGGGGTGGTGAGTTTTTTTCCCCTCCTTTCCTTGGAAAGCAGCACTTCACTTTCTGCCTTAACGGAGGCAAGGTGTGTGTTTATGTTGGAAAAGCTCTGAGGCTGTTTTGCTCTCGACCTAGTCATCTGGCTGCTCTCTGGCCTCGGCTTGCCTACGCGCTGCTCTGTCTCCAGCCAGAATCTGCTCAGTTTTCACCGGAGAGTTTGTGCTCATCAACCAAAGGGAGGAGTCTTGGCTATAGCCAGCCGCAGACAGCATGAGTTTAGTGGGAAAGAAACTGCCCTTCTTTCCCCTTTCCCCTTCCCCTCCTCAGTGTGGGGGGGGAATTTCCATTGTTCACTTCTCCTGAGATCCGGGGCCCCCACGTGGCGACTGCCAGAGCCCAACAGCGCCCCCTGTTGACCAACACTAAGCACTGCAGGCTCTGCTCCTCCAGTGATCCAACAGCACCCCCTGCCAACTGTGATTAGAATCACGCTAGAGGACAGAGAAGTATCAAACTGTTTCCTTTTTGAAGGAGACTTTTGGGTACAGGATTATCGTTTAGTTGTTTTTGCGTTCTTTTACTGTTTTTGCCAATATACGTATATCCTTTAACCACCAGCACGCTTGTAGCAAATGTGGGTAGAGTCCTTCCCAAATCTTCGTTCGCGAAGCCTAGCCATGATGATGATATGTCCTTTAATAAAGGGTTGTTATTTCTTCCTTTTTCCATGCTTCCTCAATTGGAACCTCTTAATTTTGGATTTACAATTGCTGAGAGAGAAGAGTTTGGTCTACCTCATAACTCATCCTCCTTAGCAAAACACTTCAGTCTCCTTAAACTGAGACAGGCATCAAACAGAATATTCTGCAGAAGTGATTGGTAATAGATTAGCAGATGAAGAAGCCTGAAAAGCAGAACTTTTGCCTTCGGTATCAATTGTTTCCCCTATTTTGTGAACCAACTATCCCCTCTATTTTCTGCTCCACTATTTTTAATTGTTTCTAATTCTTATGGCGAGAAGGACATTCTTTCTGGCAATAATTGAGTTACTGGTAAGAGGGGAAACAATTAAAAATAGTGGAGCAGAAAATAGAGGGGATAGTTGGTTCACAAAATAGGGGAAACAATTGATACCGAAGGCAAAAGTTCTGCTTTTCAGGCTTCTTCATCTGCTAATCTATTACCAATCACTTCTGCAGAATATTCTGTTTGATGCCTGTCTCAGTTTAAGGAGACTGAAGTGTTTTGCTAAGGAGGATGAGTTATGAGGTAGACCAAACTCTTCTCTCTCAGCAATTGTAAATCCAAAATTAAGAGGTTCCAATTGAGGAAGCATGGAAAAAGGAAGAAATAACAACCCTTTATTAAAGGACATATCATCATCATGGCTAGGCTTCGCGAACGAAGATTTGGGAAGGACTCTACCCACATTTGCTACAAGCGTGCTGGTGGTTAAAGGATATACGTATATTGGCAAAAACAGTAAAAGAACGCAAAAACAACTAAACGATAATCCTGTACCCAAAAGTCTCCTTCAAAAAGGAAACAGTTTGATACTTCTCTGTCCTCTAGCGTGATTCTAATCACAGTTGGCAGGGGGTGCTGTTGGATCACTGGAGGAGCAGAGCCTGCAGTGCTTAGTGTTGGTCAACAGGGGGCGCTGTTGGGCTCTGGCAGTCGCCACGTGGGGGCCCCGGATCTCAGGAGAAGTGAACAATGGAAATTCCCCCCCCACACTGAGGAGGGGAAGGGGAAAGGGGAAAGAAGGGCAGTTTCTTTCCCACTAAACTCATGCTGTCTGCGGCTGGCTATAGCCAAGACTCCTCCCTTTGGTTGATGAGCACAAACTCTCCGGTGAAAACTGAGCAGATTCTGGCTGGAGACAGAGCAGCGCGTAGGCAAGCCGAGGCCAGAGAGCAGCCAGATGACTAGGTCGAGAGCAAAACAGCCTCAGAGCTTTTCCAACATAAACACACACCTTGCCTCCGTTAAGGCAGAAAGTGAAGTGCTGCTTTCCAAGGAAAGGAGGGGAAAAAAACTCACCACCCCCCCCCCCCCCAGCCCCAGAGAGGGTTATCAGGCTGGAATGTAGTTCTGCCAGCCAACTCCTTTGTGTAGGTAATCACCCAAGGCAGAAAACTGATTTTTTAGAACAAGTAAACTCATGACAATATCCTTTAACATGTACCACTGCTGTTTGTTGAGGTAAATCCATGGCTTTCAAAAGTCTCTTTATCAAATTCTCATGTACTAGTGCCTTACCTCTACAGGTTAATAATCCCCTTTCTTCCCATAATTTCCCAAACACATGTACTTCTCCTTAGGCATATTAGCATTAACTACTTTTCCCTGGTATGTTTCACAAGCTCGTATCAGAGCAAATAGTTCAGTTGTTTGTGCTGACCAGATAGAAGGTAATCTACTACACTCTTTAAACTGTTCTCCTTCAATTATAGTATACGCTTCCCTTCTATTACTTGTGAGGATCCATCAATAAACACATTCTGTCCTCGAGATAGTGGACCATCTGTTAGGTTACTTCTAGCTCACGTTTGAAGATCTATTACTTGAATGCAATCATGAACTATTTCACTTTAAGGGTTTTGTTCATCCCTGTTTAAACAGGAAGCTGGATTAAAATTTTTCCTACCTTTGATTTCTGAATCATCTTGCTTCATTAGACAGGTTTCATTCTGTAACAATTGTGCATTAGTCATCCATTTAGAGGTTTTTTCTGTTAATAATGCTTTAACTTGGTGTGGGGCTCTAACGACTAAATGTCCTCTGTTAGCTTTCTAGCCTCGAGCACCATTTGATCTGTGGCTGCACAACTTTGAAGGCAATGTGGCCATCCCCTAACTACTGGGTCTAGTAATTTAGAGAAATAGGTCACTGACCTATGAGAGCCACCATGACCTTGTATTAACACTCCTTATGCATGTCCCTGGTTAACATCTACATATAATTCAAATTCTTTGTTCAGAAGGAGCTTGAAATAATTCATTCTTTAGTTGCTGAAAACTTCTTTTCCCTTCAGGGATTTTCAGGATTTTCTTGAGTCAACAAATCATACAGTGGTCTGGCTCAGCTGGTGCTTAGAAAAAAATCCAGGAGCCGTTAGTTGGGGTG
>NW_020937874.1:0-5165 GCF_003984885.1 Neopelma chrysocephalum
GGTATGGAATGGGGTAAGAGGATTAAGGAATGTATAAACTAAGGGGTGTTACAGGGAGGAGGGAGAAAGGGGTTTGTTTCTAAAATCTACTTCTATTACCTATAATACTTATAAGGTAGAAAAATAAGAAAACCATTAGGGGATTAAGGCATCAGTCCCCCCTTTAGAGATTAAACAAGATTCCGAGATCTTGTTCAATCTCTACTACTTACACATACTACTAATTATATAACAAGCTATTATGCAAACTTAATGCTAACATGAATGGCTGCTCTAACTAGGTTCAGCTTGGTAACTATGAAGTAAGTTTGTGAAGGTAAACTTAGTGAAACATTTCTAAGAATTATCCAATATATAATTGAAATTTGTTGCCAAATTCATAGTGCAAATTTAGCACTCACCTTTATGAAGGATGTTTGGTATATTTTGCTAAAGCCAAATGTAAATTTAGGTTCTAAACTCAATTCATAGTTACTGGCAGTACTAATTAATACAAACAAGCGAGGAAAACTTAAACACTATTTTAACAGTCCTTATAAACAACAGTCTTTGTTGCTCTACTCGTCTCAGGGACAGAGGTTCTCTTCTTCCTGGGTTAAATTCAGGATCTTGATGATAACTCTTGGCCACGATGGAAATGGTCTGCTGGACTTGAAAACAGTTCTTTCCGTTTGGTTTGCTTTCCGTTTGGTTTGCAGGAGTTTCAGTCTCACTTTTTAATATAAACTCAGTCCTTGGGCTGGAGCAGATGAGTAGGAGTGTGTCCAGTCTCACAGGTTTAGATGACTCAATGAACTTCTGCAGTTCCTGCAAAGCAGATCTTAAAACATAAACAATTTCACAAATGAACCTCCTTAGGTGACCAAGGAGTCGATGAAGTGTGACTCTCTGTCTGATGACAATTTCACAGGAATTTTAGATCTTGGAATTCCTGTATTTCAATCTTCTGAGAGAGGAACTCGTGCTTTTATCGCATAAAGTGATCAACTGCCAGTCACAGATCTAATAGGCCAGTCAAGAGTTTACCTGAGGCAGGCTGCATCTGGATGCAAACAGCACCCTGGCAGTGCCAGTTACTCACCACAGAGAGCTTACACTCTCTGGACAAATTCTAGGCCTTATCCTGTTCCAACCTGTCCCAGACTGCAGTCAATCATCTTTACCTCATGGAGTGGTCATACAGGGGCCTCTTGCCTCCATGGATAAAAGCTTCCACACCTGTTAAAATAGGTGTATTCACAGGTACATGAATACTAATGAAATAGTAAAGTCAGAAAGCAATTTCAGCAAACTATTTAAGCAACCTAAACCAATTATTCCAACAACTGATGTTACCAGGTCGTCTCAAAGATTGTAGGCAATGGTGCAAGCCAGATTTTAGAGGCTAATTAGGAGAGTCCATAGAACCAGTGCTGTTGTAGTGCTGCCTCAGCACTGAAGTCACTTTTTATCTGTCCTTGGTCTTAGTGCAGGACTTCTTCTATGCAATTTGGGTTCACGTATATTCCTAGATGACACTAGATATGAAAGTATCTTAAAAACATAAGCAAATTCCACAATTCACATAAAAATTCTATGGGCCTTTATCAAACTGCTTTTTACAAGAGAAATTCTTCTACAGGCTGCAGTAGCCTAAGAGACATAGATGTTTACAAATTGCTGCTGGAACAAGATATGTGCAAATATAAACATTGCAAACTTTAAAGCGATTCATGTAGTAAAAGCAAACGCAATACAAGCTTTCAATTTTAGCAATTAAGCTAACAACAAGAGAAACTTAAAATAATATAGAAATACCAAAACAACAAAACAGATACAGTAATTGCTATATATGTACATGTACCACCTTTAGTGCAAATTGATTTTCAATTGTGTCAGAAGGCTTTTATGCTGGCTTCTTTCTACTCACTCTTTGGTTCTGGTGTATTTCATTTGCAGTCAAGACATTTGTCTACTTCTGCAAAAAGTTGTTCTCATGGCTTCCAGTTTGAATTTCGGTGGTACTGCTTTTCAGGTCTGTTTGCTGGAACAGACTATCTGTAAACAGATAACTTCTGACACATCGTTAGTTCACATTCAAAGCAAAACAGTGGTCTCCCTTTGATTGTGTCACAGCCCCCTAAGCTCAGTCAGGGCACAGAGGGCAGGAATATTCAGAGGTTGTGAGCCTGAAACAGGCCTGGAACACAGGGACCAATATAGGTAGTTCTTCTTCCCCCCCCCCCTTTCCGTGTTAGCCAGTCTAACAGGCAAGGGGAGGGGCCACAGCGGCAGCCGGCCAGTCTATGGGACAGTGCTGGTCGGTCAGCCTTCCGTAGTGTCCATTTCTGTCGGGCTTTCTTTGGGAACCCACTTCACTACAGGGCCAGGGTCACCCCTTTGAGTTTCCCTTCTCGCTGTTGCAAAAAGTATCTTTCCCAGTTTTCGGCCGCTTCTGGACTCTGTTGCTATAGCAACGACTGCAAGCCAGAAGCCCACGTCAGCAGGGTCGTGCCAACTCGGGAGGGGGGGCAGGCCCTGGGGCAGGCCGGGGCAGGACCAGTCCTTTCCGCACCACCCCCTCCCCTTTCGGGATAGAGAGTCCAAGCTGTCCGACTCAGCCAGCGGCTCCGCCCACAGCGGCCCCGGGGGTCCGAAACTGGGCTTCCCAGAGCCATGGGGGAAAGCCGCGAGTATTAAGGGGAGAGTGGGGGGGACCGAGTCGCCCTCGGTAACCAAAGCAACCGGTTGGCCACTCGCTGCTAAAGCAGTGAGTCCCTCTGGAGGGTCTGTCACCCCCCTTTTAGGAACAGAAGCGGCCACAGTCCTGGCAGGGGCTGAGGCAGCTTCCTCGCTTCCCGCACCGTGCGGGTCAGTGGTGGTCTCGCTTGTAACAGCTGCCGCCTCATCTCTGCTCACCGCAGCACAAGCCGCGACCCCCCTCGCAGTCTGCTGCTCCCCTGCGCTTTCGACCGCCTCGTCGGCCGTACCCGCAGGGGCAGCTGCTGGCTCAGCTCTCTGTGCTCCTGTGGCAGCGGTGCCTGCAGGGGCAGCCCCGCCTGCCATAGGTATCTCTCTCTCTGCTGCCGGACGGCCAGGGGCAGTGGAGTCAGCACTCACGGGAGAGCCAACGGCTGAGGGGGAGTGCTCCCGCTTCTGCTGCAGCTGCTCCTCGGCCACGCAGCTCTCGCTCACCGGTGTCTGCAGCATTTCCAGGACCCTGCGAGTCCTGGACTGCAGCTGGGTGCGGGCAGTGGGGAAATCGGGCCTGGGGCTGAGCTGCATCAGGTCCCGGCCCAGCATGGTCAAGATGTCATAGACATCGTCGGCTGTCAGCTGGAATGGGCTCTTATCCAGAGCCCTCTCTGGGTTACTATCCATATCCTCCATATCTATATCAGTATAGTCTGTAGGCGACTCATTCGCCTTTTGCTTGACTTCATACATTTTCATAGCTCCCTTGCTGTTATCACTACCCATAAAATCAACTGCTTCAGCACCTGTCTGCAGTGCTGGGCTACTTGGTTTCACAAGCACATCTACGCCCGGGGCACTACCATTGTCAGAGTTAACTCCTGCCGCCGTCTCTACACTGGCCGATTCTGGCAGCACTTTCGCTGCGATCTCTAAAATCTCCTCTGTTTTTACAACAGATGCCGCATCTGTAACAACCTTCTCTGGTGTTACCACGCCAAAAGCAACTCTAGTAAAAGCTGGCTTCTCAGCCTTCACAGCTCTTATCCCGTTAGCGACACAACTATGTGCTCCTCCCGCGCTCACCTCTGCTGTTACCATGGTAACCCCGTCTACTCTGGCAAGGCTGCCAGCAGCAGTTGCAAAGTTACAGGCTCCCTGCACACTTACCGGGACAGGCGGGGGAGACCCCGCTTCCATTGCCCCGCTGGGGCCAGGAGTTTCTCCTGGTGTCGCTCCTGTTTCGACCAAACTAGATGTTACCTCTGAGCTTAACCCCGCAGCATAACTCTTGTTCTGCTCTGCCACACTAGAAGCAGCTTCCACAAAAGCCGATCTTATCTGCACCGCGGTGCCTACTTCAGTCAAATTAACAGCCTCTGTTTTTACAGCCACACTGGCGGGACTCACTCCCGCCGGCCCCGAGCTAACTCCTCCGGGGGCCTCAATCTGTCTAATCCCTCCCGGTGCAACCAGACCCACACCTGGGAGTCCTCCAATGGCCCGTGCCTGCCCCGCTCCTACTCGTTCAGGAGGAGTCGGTCCAGGAGCCACCATTCTTGCAGCTCCAGCTCCCAATTTAGGGCGTGTTAATAAATACGAAAACAACTCTGCATATTGAATTTCCTGCCACCTCCGTTCTGCATGAAGGAGACAGATTAACCGTAACACTGTGTTCAGTTCAAACGGACCAAATTCTGGCCAAACCACTCCTCTCAATTGTCCAAACAACAGCCAGGCATACACAGACAGCCTATAAAGCTCTTCCTTTCTTAAAGCTACCCTCCAATGTTCCAAAACTAAACCCAAGGGGGATTCTTTAGGGACCTCAAACTTTGAATCTTCAAACTTTGAATCTACACCACCCATGATTGTAAAATGTAAATGGACCACGACCACACACACCAGGATTAGAACTTGCAACCTGTGGGTTACAAGCTGTTCTAGTAACCTCTCAGCTATTATTCCGAGTCACACCGACTACCAGAGCCTACACCGGCTCCCCCACGGCGTCAGAGCACACAGGAAGGCGTCCCTTCCAACAAACCAGTCCTAGACTGAACCCCGCTCTGACCCGGGTGGGCGGACCACCCCGTCCGCCTCCTGGAAAGCGACTCTCTGAGACTATATGGGCCCAAGTCTTAAATTTAACTTTCCAGGAACCCGTGTTCCCCACCTCCCAGGAACACAAACTTTCCCGCAGCTGCCAACTTCCTGCAGCTGCTAACTAAACCAGGTACCTTTTCCCTTATTTTGCCTTTTCTTATCTCACCTCTATGCTCCGTGCTTGTTTCCGTGGGTTCTGTGGAGCTGGGCTTCTCAGACTGGGGCAGGAATTGTCTCAGATAAAAACCGACTTGATGAGGAATTCCTGCACGATGAAAGTTTCCAGTCTGAAGAAGTTCCAGTCCAGGTCTCCCCGCACGGGCCACCAAACTGATGCCTGCTCAGCTGGTGCTTAGAAAAAAATCCAGGAGCCGTTAGTTGGGGTG
>NW_020937875.1:0-5165 GCF_003984885.1 Neopelma chrysocephalum
CACCCCAACTAACGGCTCCTGGATTTTTTTCTAAGCACCAGCTGAGCAGGCATCAGTTTGGTGGCCCGTGCGGGGAGACCTGGACTGGAACTTCTTCAGACTGGAAACTTTCATCGTGCAGGAATTCCTCATCAAGTCGGTTTTTATCTGAGACAATTCCTGCCCCAGTCTGAGAAGCCCAGCTCCACAGAACCCACGGAAACAAGCACGGAGCATAGAGGTGAGATAAGAAAAGGCAAAATAAGGGAAAAGGTACCTGGTTTAGTTAGCAGCTGCAGGAAGTTGGCAGCTGCGGGAAAGTTTGTGTTCCTGGGAGGTGGGGAACACGGGTTCCTGGAAAGTTAAATTTAAGACTTGGGCCCATATAGTCTCAGAGAGTCGCTTTCCAGGAGGCGGACGGGGTGGTCCGCCCACCCGGGTCAGAGCGGGGTTCAGTCTAGGACTGGTTTGTTGGAAGGGACGCCTTCCTGTGTGCTCTGACGCCGTGGGGGAGCCGGTGTAGGCTCTGGTAGTCGGTGTGACTCGGAATAATAGCTGAGAGGTTACTAGAACAGCTTGTAACCCACAGGTTGCAAGTTCTAATCCTGGTGTGTGTGGTCGTGGTCCATTTACATTTTACAATCATGGGTGGTGTAGATTCAAAGTTTGAAGATTCAAAGTTTGAGGTCCCTAAAGAATCCCCCTTGGGTTTAGTTTTGGAACATTGGAGGGTAGCTTTAAGAAAGGAAGAGCTTTATAGGCTGTCTGTGTATGCCTGGCTGTTGTTTGGACAATTGAGAGGAGTGGTTTGGCCAGAATTTGGTCCGTTTGAACTGAACACAGTGTTACGGTTAATCTGTCTCCTTCATGCAGAACGGAGGTGGCAGGAAATTCAATATGCAGAGTTGTTTTCGTATTTATTAACACGCCCTAAATTGGGAGCTGGAGCTGCAAGAATGGTGGCTCCTGGACCGACTCCTCCTGAACGAGTAGGAGCGGGGCAGGCACGGGCCATTGGAGGACTCCCAGGTGTGGGTCTGGTTGCACCGGGAGGGATTAGACAGATTGAGGCCCCCGGAGGAGTTAGCTCGGGGCCGGCGGGAGTGAGTCCCGCCAGTGTGGCTGTAAAAACAGAGGCTGTTAATTTGACTGAAGTAGGCACCGCGGTGCAGATAAGATCGGCTTTTGTGGAAGCTGCTTCTAGTGTGGCAGAGCAGAACAAGAGTTATGCTGCGGGGTTAAGCTCAGAGGTAACATCTAGTTTGGTCGAAACAGGAGCGACACCAGGAGAAACTCCTGGCCCCAGCGGGGCAATGGAAGCGGGGTCTCCCCCGCCTGTCCCGGTAAGTGTGCAGGGAGCCTGTAACTTTGCAACTGCTGCTGGCAGCCTTGCCAGAGTAGACGGGGTTACCATGGTAACAGCAGAGGTGAGCGCGGGAGGAGCACATAGTTGTGTCGCTAACGGGATAAGAGCTGTGAAGGCTGAGAAGCCAGCTTTTACTAGAGTTGCTTTTGGCGTGGTAACACCAGAGAAGGTTGTTACAGATGCGGCATCTGTTGTAAAAACAGAGGAGATTTTAGAGATCGCAGCGAAAGTGCTGCCAGAATCGGCCAGTGTAGAGACGGCGGCAGGAGTTAACTCTGACAATGGTAGTGCCCCGGGCGTAGATGTGCTTGTGAAACCAAGTAGCCCAGCACTGCAGACAGGTGCTGAAGCAGTTGATTTTATGGGTAGTGATAACAGCAAGGGAGCTATGAAAATGTATGAAGTCAAGCAAAAGGCGAATGAGTCGCCTACAGACTATACTGATATAGATATGGAGGATATGGATAGTAACCCAGAGAGGGCTCTGGATAAGAGCCCATTCCAGCTGACAGCCGACGATGTCTATGACATCTTGACCATGCTGGGCCGGGACCTGATGCAGCTCAGCCCCAGGCCCGATTTCCCCACTGCCCGCACCCAGCTGCAGTCCAGGACTCGCAGGGTCCTGGAAATGCTGCAGACACCGGTGAGCGAGAGCTGCGTGGCCGAGGAGCAGCTGCAGCAGAAGCGGGAGCACTCCCCCTCAGCCGTTGGCTCTCCCGTGAGTGCTGACTCCACTGCCCCTGGCCGTCCGGCAGCAGAGAGAGAGATACCTATGGCAGGCGGGGCTGCCCCTGCAGGCACCGCTGCCACAGGAGCACAGAGAGCTGAGCCAGCAGCTGCCCCTGCGGGTACGGCCGACGAGGCGGTCGAAAGCGCAGGGGAGCAGCAGACTGCGAGGGGGGTCGCGGCTTGTGCTGCGGTGAGCAGAGATGAGGCGGCAGCTGTTACAAGCGAGACCACCACTGACCCGCACGGTGCGGGAAGCGAGGAAGCTGCCTCAGCCCCTGCCAGGACTGTGGCCGCTTCTGTTCCTAAAAGGGGGGTGACAGACCCTCCAGAGGGACTCACTGCTTTAGCAGCGAGTGGCCAACCGGTTGCTTTGGTTACCGAGGGCGACTCGGTCCCCCCCACTCTCCCCTTAATACTCGCGGCTTTCCCCCATGGCTCTGGGAAGCCCAGTTTCGGACCCCCGGGGCCGCTGTGGGCGGAGCCGCTGGCTGAGTCGGACAGCTTGGACTCTCTATCCCGAAAGGGGAGGGGGTGGTGCGGAAAGGACTGGTCCTGCCCCGGCCTGCCCCAGGGCCTGCCCCCCCTCCCGAGTTGGCACGACCCTGCTGACGTGGGCTTCTGGCTTGCAGTCGTTGCTATAGCAACAGAGTCCAGAAGCGGCCGAAAACTGGGAAAGATACTTTTTGCAACAGCGAGAAGGGAAACTCAAAGGGGTGACCCTGGCCCTGTAGTGAAGTGGGTTCCCAAAGAAAGCCCGACAGAAATGGACACTACGGAAGGCTGACCGACCAGCACTGTCCCATAGACTGGCCGGCTGCCGCTGTGGCCCCTCCCCTTGCCTGTTAGACTGGCTAACACGGAAAGGGGGGGGGGGAAGAAGAACTACCTATATTGGTCCCTGTGTTCCAGGCCTGTTTCAGGCTCACAACCTCTGAATATTCCTGCCCTCTGTGCCCTGACTGAGCTTAGGGGGCTGTGACACAATCAAAGGGAGACCACTGTTTTGCTTTGAATGTGAACTAACGATGTGTCAGAAGTTATCTGTTTACAGATAGTCTGTTCCAGCAAACAGACCTGAAAAGCAGTACCACCGAAATTCAAACTGGAAGCCATGAGAACAACTTTTTGCAGAAGTAGACAAATGTCTTGACTGCAAATGAAATACACCAGAACCAAAGAGTGAGTAGAAAGAAGCCAGCATAAAAGCCTTCTGACACAATTGAAAATCAATTTGCACTAAAGGTGGTACATGTACATATATAGCAATTACTGTATCTGTTTTGTTGTTTTGGTATTTCTATATTATTTTAAGTTTCTCTTGTTGTTAGCTTAATTGCTAAAATTGAAAGCTTGTATTGCGTTTGCTTTTACTACATGAATCGCTTTAAAGTTTGCAATGTTTATATTTGCACATATCTTGTTCCAGCAGCAATTTGTAAACATCTATGTCTCTTAGGCTACTGCAGCCTGTAGAAGAATTTCTCTTGTAAAAAGCAGTTTGATAAAGGCCCATAGAATTTTTATGTGAATTGTGGAATTTGCTTATGTTTTTAAGATACTTTCATATCTAGTGTCATCTAGGAATATACGTGAACCCAAATTGCATAGAAGAAGTCCTGCACTAAGACCAAGGACAGATAAAAAGTGACTTCAGTGCTGAGGCAGCACTACAACAGCACTGGTTCTATGGACTCTCCTAATTAGCCTCTAAAATCTGGCTTGCACCATTGCCTACAATCTTTGAGACGACCTGGTAACATCAGTTGTTGGAATAATTGGTTTAGGTTGCTTAAATAGTTTGCTGAAATTGCTTTCTGACTTTACTATTTCATTAGTATTCATGTACCTGTGAATACACCTATTTTAACAGGTGTGGAAGCTTTTATCCATGGAGGCAAGAGGCCCCTGTATGACCACTCCATGAGGTAAAGATGATTGACTGCAGTCTGGGACAGGTTGGAACAGGATAAGGCCTAGAATTTGTCCAGAGAGTGTAAGCTCTCTGTGGTGAGTAACTGGCACTGCCAGGGTGCTGTTTGCATCCAGATGCAGCCTGCCTCAGGTAAACTCTTGACTGGCCTATTAGATCTGTGACTGGCAGTTGATCACTTTATGCGATAAAAGCACGAGTTCCTCTCTCAGAAGATTGAAATACAGGAATTCCAAGATCTAAAATTCCTGTGAAATTGTCATCAGACAGAGAGTCACACTTCATCGACTCCTTGGTCACCTAAGGAGGTTCATTTGTGAAATTGTTTATGTTTTAAGATCTGCTTTGCAGGAACTGCAGAAGTTCATTGAGTCATCTAAACCTGTGAGACTGGACACACTCCTACTCATCTGCTCCAGCCCAAGGACTGAGTTTATATTAAAAAGTGAGACTGAAACTCCTGCAAACCAAACGGAAAGCAAACCAAACGGAAAGAACTGTTTTCAAGTCCAGCAGACCATTTCCATCGTGGCCAAGAGTTATCATCAAGATCCTGAATTTAACCCAGGAAGAAGAGAACCTCTGTCCCTGAGACGAGTAGAGCAACAAAGACTGTTGTTTATAAGGACTGTTAAAATAGTGTTTAAGTTTTCCTCGCTTGTTTGTATTAATTAGTACTGCCAGTAACTATGAATTGAGTTTAGAACCTAAATTTACATTTGGCTTTAGCAAAATATACCAAACATCCTTCATAAAGGTGAGTGCTAAATTTGCACTATGAATTTGGCAACAAATTTCAATTATATATTGGATAATTCTTAGAAATGTTTCACTAAGTTTACCTTCACAAACTTACTTCATAGTTACCAAGCTGAACCTAGTTAGAGCAGCCATTCATGTTAGCATTAAGTTTGCATAATAGCTTGTTATATAATTAGTAGTATGTGTAAGTAGTAGAGATTGAACAAGATCTCGGAATCTTGTTTAATCTCTAAAGGGGGGACTGATGCCTTAATCCCCTAATGGTTTTCTTATTTTTCTACCTTATAAGTATTATAGGTAATAGAAGTAGATTTTAGAAACAAACCCCTTTCTCCCTCCTCCCTGTAACACCCCTTAGTTTATACATTCCTTAATCCTCTTACCCCATTCCATACC
>NW_020937876.1:0-451 GCF_003984885.1 Neopelma chrysocephalum
GCTCAGCTGGTGCTTAGAAAAAAATCCAGGAGCCGTTAGTTGGGGTGAGATAAGGAAAGGATTTAATTGTGCCAAGGCAAGAGATGTTACACGACGCGCGCCGGGCTGTGCCCGAGATGTTACATTTATAACAATATCTGGCCAATCCCAAGTGTGTCCACCCTCTGACTTTTGCTCTGGTCCACCCCCTGGTCCACCTCCTGGAATTGGGTCGGGGGGCTTTTTGGGACCCCCTCTTCATCATCCTTCATCATCTTCGGGGTACAGAGAGCAGAGTCACCCAGTTCCTTGACTCTGTCCTGCGGTTTAGGCCAAGATACAAGCGTTCCCCAAATAAGACAGGCTTGCCTTGACTAAGAGACTAAACATTTTCTACTGGATACGGGAATAGGGTTGATATGGGGGGTATGGAATGGGGTAAGAGGATTAAGGAATGTATAAACTAAGGGGT
>NW_020937877.1:0-451 GCF_003984885.1 Neopelma chrysocephalum
ACCCCTTAGTTTATACATTCCTTAATCCTCTTACCCCATTCCATACCCCCCATATCAACCCTATTCCCGTATCCAGTAGAAAATGTTTAGTCTCTTAGTCAAGGCAAGCCTGTCTTATTTGGGGAACGCTTGTATCTTGGCCTAAACCGCAGGACAGAGTCAAGGAACTGGGTGACTCTGCTCTCTGTACCCCGAAGATGATGAAGGATGATGAAGAGGGGGTCCCAAAAAGCCCCCCGACCCAATTCCAGGAGGTGGACCAGGGGGTGGACCAGAGCAAAAGTCAGAGGGTGGACACACTTGGGATTGGCCAGATATTGTTATAAATGTAACATCTCGGGCACAGCCCGGCGCGCGTCGTGTAACATCTCTTGCCTTGGCACAATTAAATCCTTTCCTTATCTCACCCCAACTAACGGCTCCTGGATTTTTTTCTAAGCACCAGCTGAGC
>NW_020937878.1:0-685 GCF_003984885.1 Neopelma chrysocephalum
TCCAACCCCTGATCCAACTCCAATTACTATATCATGGCACTAAGGGCCACGTCCAATCTCTTTTTAAAAACCTCCAGGGATGGTGAATCCACCACCTCTCTGGGTAGGTCGTTCCAAAGCCTGATAACCCTCTCTGTAAAGAATTTCTTCCTAACATCTAACCTAAACCTCCCCTGGCAGAGCTTAAGCCCATGTCCCCTTGTCCTATTGTTGGTTGCCCGGGAGAAGAGACCAACCCCCGCCTGGCTATAACCTCCTTTCAGGTAGTTGAAGAGAGTGATGAGGTCGCCTCTAAGCCTTCTCTTCTCCAGACTGAACAACCTCAGCTCCCTCAGCCTCTCCTCATAGGACTTGTGCTCAAGTCCCTTCACCAGCCTTGTTGCTCTTCTCTGGACCTGCTCCACCACCTCAATATCCTTCCTGAACTGAGGGGCCCAGAGCTGAACACAATACTCAAGGTGTGGCCTCACCAATGCAGAGTACAGGGGAAGGATCATTTCCCTGCTCCTGCTGGCCACACTGTTCCTGATACAGGCCAGGATGCCATTGGCCTTCTTGGCCACCTGGGCACACTGCTGGCTCATGTTCAGCCTCCTGTCAATCAGCACCCCCAAGTCCCTTTCCACCTGGCTGCTCTTCAGCCACTCTGTCCCCAGCCTGTAGCACTGCAGGGGGTTGTTGCGGC
>NW_020937879.1:0-685 GCF_003984885.1 Neopelma chrysocephalum
GCCGCAACAACCCCCTGCAGTGCTACAGGCTGGGGACAGAGTGGCTGAAGAGCAGCCAGGTGGAAAGGGACTTGGGGGTGCTGATTGACAGGAGGCTGAACATGAGCCAGCAGTGTGCCCAGGTGGCCAAGAAGGCCAATGGCATCCTGGCCTGTATCAGGAACAGTGTGGCCAGCAGGAGCAGGGAAATGATCCTTCCCCTGTACTCTGCATTGGTGAGGCCACACCTTGAGTATTGTGTTCAGCTCTGGGCCCCTCAGTTCAGGAAGGATATTGAGGTGGTGGAGCAGGTCCAGAGAAGAGCAACAAGGCTGGTGAAGGGACTTGAGCACAAGTCCTATGAGGAGAGGCTGAGGGAGCTGAGGTTGTTCAGTCTGGAGAAGAGAAGGCTTAGAGGCGACCTCATCACTCTCTTCAACTACCTGAAAGGAGGTTATAGCCAGGCGGGGGTTGGTCTCTTCTCCCGGGCAACCAACAATAGGACAAGGGGACATGGGCTTAAGCTCTGCCAGGGGAGGTTTAGGTTAGATGTTAGGAAGAAATTCTTTACAGAGAGGGTTATCAGGCTTTGGAACGACCTACCCAGAGAGGTGGTGGATTCACCATCCCTGGAGGTTTTTAAAAAGAGATTGGACGTGGCCCTTAGTGCCATGATATAGTAATTGGAGTTGGATCAGGGGTTGGA
>NW_020937880.1:0-2403 GCF_003984885.1 Neopelma chrysocephalum
GCCGCAACAACCCCCTGCAGTGCTACAGGCTGGGGACAGAGTGGCTGGAGAGCAACCAGGCAGAAAGGGACCTGGGAGTTTGGATTGACAGGAAGCTGAACATGAGCCAGCAGTGTGCCCAGGTGGCCAAGAAGGCCAATGGCATCCTGGCCTGTATCAGGAACAGTGTGGCCAGCAGGAGCAGGGAAGTGATTCTTCCCCTGTACTCAGTGCTGGTGAGGCCACACCTTAAATACTGTGTCCAGTTCTGGGCCCCTCAGTTCAGGAAGGATATTGAGGTGGTGGAGCAGGTCCAGAGAAGAGCAACAAGGCTGGTGAAGGGACTTGAGCACGAGTCCTCTGACGAGAGGCTGAGGGAGCTGAGGTTGTTCAGCCTGGAGAAGAGAAGGCTCAGGGGAGACCTCATCACTCTCTACAGCTACCTGAAAGGAGGTTGTAGCCAGGTGGGGTTTGGTCTCTTCTCCCAGGCAACTATCAGTAAGACAAGAGGGCAAGGTCTTAAGCTCTGCCAGGGGAGGTTTAGGTTAGATATTAGGAAGAAATTCTTTACAGAAAGGGTAATCAGGCATTGGAATGGGCTGCCCAGGGAAGTGGTGGAATCTCTGTCCCTGGAGGTTTTTAAGATGAGACTGGATATGGCACTTAGTGCCATGGTCTAGTAACCATGGTGATGTTAGATCAAGTGTTGGACTTGATGATCTCAGAGGTCCCTTCCAACCCAGCTGATTCTATGAGTCTATGATTCTTTGACCTCTAAGAAGGTCCGGAAGCACCAGACTCACTTGTTAGTTGTTATGCAGAAGGAAAGAAAGTCTGAAGGCCTGAGAAGGTCCTTAAATAGATAGCCTCATTAAGAACACCTCAACTTGTCTAACTATGCTGCAAATACCAGAAAATTCCCTTTCTCATGGGATTTCCAGTGCTTTGGGCTTCTAGTTACTTTGAAAGTGTTGCCTGCCATTCTGTTTTCTATCTGTGTCTAAGAACAAGGTGGGACATTTAAAAGGAAGCAATATGAGACCTGCTTTTCAGTGCCTTCATGTTTGATGTTTGGTCTATGCTGGCTCTACGAAAGTGCAATTTTTGTTTGAAGCTTTTTCCACAGCTGATCTGTTCATGACACTACCTTTCCTCTGTTTCACCTTAAGTGTTCACAACTTTAACTTTCTGTTAAATAGGAATGAAATGGGCCAATATGAACTATAAACATTATCTTCATTTCCTTAAGAAGCCAGGATGAACTTGTAAACCTTTTTAATAACCATAATTTATATACATATATAGGTATGTGTTATTTTAGCAGAATTAGTTCATGTATTTGCTGTCACAAGAGAACTACTTAAGTGAGACTGACCCTTATTTGAGCAGGAGATTGGATTCCGTCTCCTCTGACCTGAGTTGACCTATGATCCTATGGTCTAGCAGCTTATTTCTGTCCCTTGTTCCTACTGCTCTAGTATTCTTCCTATGCAGAGGGATGTGAACTGGTGAATAACAGAGTATTTGACTGCATAAGCTGAAGTACTTTTCTGACCTGTGAAAATGCCTCTTTATCTCACGTATTTGGAAGTTATTCTCACTGTAATATTAACGTTTCCTTGTCACTTAATTGTATCTGTCTTTCCACTAGAACTACATGCTGTGGATGATACCTGTCTTCTAGCTGCCCTCAACTCATTTTTTATATGACTTCTATTACGAAAATTGCATTTCTGATTATGTTAATGACAACAAACGTGGACTTTGAGATATGATGCATAATATAACAAGGGAACAACTAAGCAGAAAAAGTATGAAATTCAGTCACTCTCAATATATTTTTTTCTTTTTTCGTTTGGCTGAGTTCATGCTGAAGTCCATGTGTTTGTTTTAGCCCTTTTGGGATATAGTTCAGCACATTATTTATACAAAGTTACTTCAGTGGCTGATTGTTATTAATTACCATGCTGAATTCTTTGCAAGTCAAGCTGGACTCCAAATGAAATGTACTTTCCAAAATAATTAGGAGTTAATGTTGCAATGTGTGTTGCCTGTTGTATTGTATTCTTATAACAACATTTAAAAAAAAATGTTCATTTGCTTGAAAACCTTCAAACCTTTCTCTAAAATGTGGAAAACTTTTAAAAATTTATTAGAAAAGGAAGGCCTTCCTCAACACTATGTGTGCTTGACTGGATGAAAAGGATAATAGCAAATACTCAAAATGGCATTCCTGTTATTCTGCTAATGTATTGGTTTAAGAGCCCTCATTGAAAGTAAAAGGCAAGTTTGAACAGAATTTAGACTGTTTTAGGTGACTTAGACCACAGAGTTACCATCTCTACACCAGTAGCATATTTTCCTTTTAGACTGTCTTAAAGAGATGTTCTTTGGTTTACAACGGATCTGAAAAGAAATTAAGCA
>NW_020937881.1:0-2403 GCF_003984885.1 Neopelma chrysocephalum
TGCTTAATTTCTTTTCAGATCCGTTGTAAACCAAAGAACATCTCTTTAAGACAGTCTAAAAGGAAAATATGCTACTGGTGTAGAGATGGTAACTCTGTGGTCTAAGTCACCTAAAACAGTCTAAATTCTGTTCAAACTTGCCTTTTACTTTCAATGAGGGCTCTTAAACCAATACATTAGCAGAATAACAGGAATGCCATTTTGAGTATTTGCTATTATCCTTTTCATCCAGTCAAGCACACATAGTGTTGAGGAAGGCCTTCCTTTTCTAATAAATTTTTAAAAGTTTTCCACATTTTAGAGAAAGGTTTGAAGGTTTTCAAGCAAATGAACATTTTTTTTTAAATGTTGTTATAAGAATACAATACAACAGGCAACACACATTGCAACATTAACTCCTAATTATTTTGGAAAGTACATTTCATTTGGAGTCCAGCTTGACTTGCAAAGAATTCAGCATGGTAATTAATAACAATCAGCCACTGAAGTAACTTTGTATAAATAATGTGCTGAACTATATCCCAAAAGGGCTAAAACAAACACATGGACTTCAGCATGAACTCAGCCAAACGAAAAAAGAAAAAAATATATTGAGAGTGACTGAATTTCATACTTTTTCTGCTTAGTTGTTCCCTTGTTATATTATGCATCATATCTCAAAGTCCACGTTTGTTGTCATTAACATAATCAGAAATGCAATTTTCGTAATAGAAGTCATATAAAAAATGAGTTGAGGGCAGCTAGAAGACAGGTATCATCCACAGCATGTAGTTCTAGTGGAAAGACAGATACAATTAAGTGACAAGGAAACGTTAATATTACAGTGAGAATAACTTCCAAATACGTGAGATAAAGAGGCATTTTCACAGGTCAGAAAAGTACTTCAGCTTATGCAGTCAAATACTCTGTTATTCACCAGTTCACATCCCTCTGCATAGGAAGAATACTAGAGCAGTAGGAACAAGGGACAGAAATAAGCTGCTAGACCATAGGATCATAGGTCAACTCAGGTCAGAGGAGACGGAATCCAATCTCCTGCTCAAATAAGGGTCAGTCTCACTTAAGTAGTTCTCTTGTGACAGCAAATACATGAACTAATTCTGCTAAAATAACACATACCTATATATGTATATAAATTATGGTTATTAAAAAGGTTTACAAGTTCATCCTGGCTTCTTAAGGAAATGAAGATAATGTTTATAGTTCATATTGGCCCATTTCATTCCTATTTAACAGAAAGTTAAAGTTGTGAACACTTAAGGTGAAACAGAGGAAAGGTAGTGTCATGAACAGATCAGCTGTGGAAAAAGCTTCAAACAAAAATTGCACTTTCGTAGAGCCAGCATAGACCAAACATCAAACATGAAGGCACTGAAAAGCAGGTCTCATATTGCTTCCTTTTAAATGTCCCACCTTGTTCTTAGACACAGATAGAAAACAGAATGGCAGGCAACACTTTCAAAGTAACTAGAAGCCCAAAGCACTGGAAATCCCATGAGAAAGGGAATTTTCTGGTATTTGCAGCATAGTTAGACAAGTTGAGGTGTTCTTAATGAGGCTATCTATTTAAGGACCTTCTCAGGCCTTCAGACTTTCTTTCCTTCTGCATAACAACTAACAAGTGAGTCTGGTGCTTCCGGACCTTCTTAGAGGTCAAAGAATCATAGACTCATAGAATCAGCTGGGTTGGAAGGGACCTCTGAGATCATCAAGTCCAACACTTGATCTAACATCACCATGGTTACTAGACCATGGCACTAAGTGCCATATCCAGTCTCATCTTAAAAACCTCCAGGGACAGAGATTCCACCACTTCCCTGGGCAGCCCATTCCAATGCCTGATTACCCTTTCTGTAAAGAATTTCTTCCTAATATCTAACCTAAACCTCCCCTGGCAGAGCTTAAGACCTTGCCCTCTTGTCTTACTGATAGTTGCCTGGGAGAAGAGACCAAACCCCACCTGGCTACAACCTCCTTTCAGGTAGCTGTAGAGAGTGATGAGGTCTCCCCTGAGCCTTCTCTTCTCCAGGCTGAACAACCTCAGCTCCCTCAGCCTCTCGTCAGAGGACTCGTGCTCAAGTCCCTTCACCAGCCTTGTTGCTCTTCTCTGGACCTGCTCCACCACCTCAATATCCTTCCTGAACTGAGGGGCCCAGAACTGGACACAGTATTTAAGGTGTGGCCTCACCAGCACTGAGTACAGGGGAAGAATCACTTCCCTGCTCCTGCTGGCCACACTGTTCCTGATACAGGCCAGGATGCCATTGGCCTTCTTGGCCACCTGGGCACACTGCTGGCTCATGTTCAGCTTCCTGTCAATCCAAACTCCCAGGTCCCTTTCTGCCTGGTTGCTCTCCAGCCACTCTGTCCCCAGCCTGTAGCACTGCAGGGGGTTGTTGCGGC
>NW_020937882.1:0-697 GCF_003984885.1 Neopelma chrysocephalum
TTGATGATCTTGGAGGTCTCTTCCAACCCTACCTATTCTATGATTCTATGTAATTAAACAGCAGCTTGGACTGTTCTACCACAGGGATATACTGAATCCCCTGTTTTATTTGGACAAGCTTTACAAAATCTTTTAAATGAATTCTCATTACCTCCGCAAGTAAGGTTACTACAGTATGTAGATGATTTACTTATCTCAGGGGAGGATAGAAGTAGAAGACGCTACTGTGAAATTGTTTAACTTTCTAGTTGAAAAAGGACTAAGAATTTCTGAAAAGAAAGTTCAAATGGTAGAGAGAGAAGTTAAGTATTTAGGACATATTATAAAGTGTGAATCACGAAGTATAGATTCAGAAAGGGTTAAAGGAATGTTGGAAATTCCTCTACCAAAAACAAAGAAAGAATTGCATGAATTTCTAGGAATAGTGGGATTTTGTAGGACTTGGATAGAGGATTTTTCAGTAATAGCCAGACCACTGTATGATTTGTTGACTCAAGAAAATCCTGAAAATCCCTGAAGGGAAAAGAAGTTTTCAGCAACTAAATGATGCCTTAAGCCCATAATGGTTTTCTTTTTTTTCTACCTTATAAGTATTATAGGTAATAGAAGTAGATTTTAGAAGCAACCCCTTTCTCCCTCCTCCCTGTAGTACCCCTTAGTTTATACATTCCTTAATCCTCTTACCCCATTCCATACC
>NW_020937883.1:0-697 GCF_003984885.1 Neopelma chrysocephalum
GGTATGGAATGGGGTAAGAGGATTAAGGAATGTATAAACTAAGGGGTACTACAGGGAGGAGGGAGAAAGGGGTTGCTTCTAAAATCTACTTCTATTACCTATAATACTTATAAGGTAGAAAAAAAAGAAAACCATTATGGGCTTAAGGCATCATTTAGTTGCTGAAAACTTCTTTTCCCTTCAGGGATTTTCAGGATTTTCTTGAGTCAACAAATCATACAGTGGTCTGGCTATTACTGAAAAATCCTCTATCCAAGTCCTACAAAATCCCACTATTCCTAGAAATTCATGCAATTCTTTCTTTGTTTTTGGTAGAGGAATTTCCAACATTCCTTTAACCCTTTCTGAATCTATACTTCGTGATTCACACTTTATAATATGTCCTAAATACTTAACTTCTCTCTCTACCATTTGAACTTTCTTTTCAGAAATTCTTAGTCCTTTTTCAACTAGAAAGTTAAACAATTTCACAGTAGCGTCTTCTACTTCTATCCTCCCCTGAGATAAGTAAATCATCTACATACTGTAGTAACCTTACTTGCGGAGGTAATGAGAATTCATTTAAAAGATTTTGTAAAGCTTGTCCAAATAAAACAGGGGATTCAGTATATCCCTGTGGTAGAACAGTCCAAGCTGCTGTTTAATTACATAGAATCATAGAATAGGTAGGGTTGGAAGAGACCTCCAAGATCATCAA
>NW_020937884.1:0-7489 GCF_003984885.1 Neopelma chrysocephalum
AGGGGGTTGCAGGTGCCCAGGGGCAGGAACAGAGCCCGGAGCGTGGCGTGGACTGACCGTGACCCCCATTCCCATCTCCCTGTGCCAATGGAGGGCAGCAGGGAGAGAACTGGGAATAGAGTTGAGCCTGGGAAGGAGGGAGAGGTGGGGGAAGGTGTTTCTAGGATTTGTTTGACCTCTCATTCCCCTGCTCTGATTTGATTGCTAACAAATTCAATTAATTTCCCCAAGTCGGGTCTGTTCTGCCTGTGACAGTAATGGGGGAGTGAGTGACCCCTCCCATCTTTATCCCACCCCAGGAGCCTTTTCTTGTATTTCCTCTGCTCTGTCCAGGTGAGGGGAGGGATGGAGCAGTTTGGGGGGCACTTGGTCTCCAGCCCAGGTCAAACCACCACAGGCTGGCATTTTCTTTTGCTTTCTCCTTGTCTTTTCTTTCCCCCCCCCTTTTCCTTCTAATTGTCCAATACTTCTCATTTTCCCCCTATTTTGCCTCTTTTCCCCCTTTTCCTTTCCCCATTTTTCTTGTCTTGTTTTCTTGACCTTTTCCCCTTCTTCCTTCAGTTTCTTTCTTTTTTCTTGCCTTTTCCCTTTTATTCTGCTTTTGTCTCGCCTTTTCCCTTTTATTCTGCTTTTTTCTCGCCTTTCCCCTTTTATTCTGCTTTTTTCTCATCTTTTCTCCTTTTTTCCTTACCTTTCCTTCTTCCCCTTCAAACTTTTTTTTAATTTCCCCCCTTTTCCCTTGTCTTTTCCTATCCTCCCTTCCTTACCCTATTTTCCTCGCCTTTGCTTGTTTTTCCACTTTTCCCAGCCCTTTCTATCCCCTCCCTTATCCCAGCTCCCGGATGCTGCCCCAGGTGCGTTCCCACAGGTGCGAGGTCCCAGCCCCGGAGCAGCTGAACTGGGGCGGTTTTGGGTGTTTTCAGGGCGATTGAGCCCCTTGGGGTGCTGCGGGTGCTGGTGGGGTTTGGAGCTGTGGGGGGACAGAGCTGGGCTGGGGCTGCTGGCCCTGGGGTTGGGGGGCCTTGGGCTGGGGAGCGGGGCTGGGGGGCTGATGGGGCTGGGGCGCGCCAGGGCCCCCCCGGCGGGGCTGGGATTGCTGTGCCCGGGGGTGCTGGGACCGGGCTGGGCTTGGGGACCAGGGACGGGGGCGATGGGGACCTGCCGGTACCTCTGGGGGGCTGAGCTCCGTGCCGGGGCCGGGGCGGTCCCGGGGGTCCCGGGGATCACAGCCCGGGCCGGGGCTGTCCCGGGGGTCCCGGGGGTCGCGGGGGTCCCAGCCCGGGCCGGGGCTGTCCCGGCGGTCCCGGTTCCGGCGGGGCCGGTTCCGGTGGCGCTCCCCGGGGGCGGAGCGGGGCCTGTGGGGCCCGGAGCGGCGGGGCCGGCGGTGAGCGGGGCCGGGGGACCCCCGGGGGTCCGGGGGTGTGGGGCGTGTGAGCCCCCGAGCCGTGCAGGGCCTGTGGGGCCGAGACCCCCGGGCCGGGGGGGCTCCAGGGCCGCCCAGAGCTGCAGAGGGGCGCTGGGGCACATCCCCCCGGGCTGTGGGGCAGCGGGGCCCGGGTGGGGTGTGTTCCCCCCAGAGGGTCTCTGGGGGCTGTGGGGCCCGTGCGGGGGGTGCTGCCCCCCCATCTCGGGCCCTGTAGGGGCTGTGGGGTGGGGGGCACGTGTGGGGTGTGTTACCCCCCAGCCCTATAGGGGATGTGGGGTGTGCTGCCCCACCCCAAATCCCTGTGGGATGGGGGGTGTTACTACCCCCAAATCCCTGTGGGGGGTGTGGCTGTGTTACCCCCCTCTCCAGTTCCCTGTGGGGCACACGGGGGGTCCCTCTCCCAGAGACTGCTCCCTGTGCCCCAAACCTACCAAATTCCCATTTTCCACCCCTTTCTGTCTCCAGGATTTTTCCCAGGACCCTCAAGCCCCAGCACCTCTTCTCTCCGGTTTGGGAGTGTCCCCCCACCTGTGACACCCCCCCAAGGTACCTGACACCCCGGGGACCCCCCATTGCCACCAGCCCCTTCCCGCCTTGAATCCCTCCCATCCTGGGGGTCCCCAACCCCACCAGGGTCCCCCCCCGCAACCTCTTTTCCTGCCCTCTTTGCCCCCCCGGCGACATTTTAAACCCAAATTGCTTCTTTTTTCCTCCTTTTTTAGGGAATAAAATTCCTCACCTGCACCCCTGAGAAAGGGAGGGGGTGATGCCGATTTGGGGGGCTGGTGGTTGGGATGCTGGTGTTCCAAGGCACCCCATGGCTCCAGATGTGGGGGTGGAGGGGGCTGACGAGGGCTCTGGGGTCCCCAGGATCTCACTGCCCCCCCTCATGCCCATATTTCCAACCGATCCAACTGGACCTGCGTTAATCCCATTGGATCTGGGTACCCAACGTGTCTCTGAGGGTTGGAGAACCCACTGCCCCACAGCCCCGGTTGCTGATCCCCCCAGATCCAGACTGATCACACGGGATGTGGGTTGATCCGTGTCCCACACATCTCCAAGGTGTGACACCAGTTTATCCCAGCTAAAATTCCTCTCTTGCTGCCCAATATCAGGATACCTCACATCATGAGCCTGTTTTGGGGTGTATCCACCCACATTTGACATTCCCAGGGTTTGTCCCTTCCTCCCCCTTCCCGTTTCTCTTTCCCTCCTCAGATGAAAACCTGGATCAGCAATTCAGACCAAAACCTGGAAGTTTCCATCCCGTTCCTGGGAAAATACCACCGGCCGGTTTCGGGGCGCTGCTGCCAGAGCTGCACCCCCAGGAGCTGGGTGAGAGAGTTTGGGATCGGGGGATGGTGGTGACAGGCTCCCCGTGCTGAGGATCCCCATTGCCAGTGATGTGATCCCGCTTTTCCTCCCAGGATGGATTCTATGCCGAGGATCTCTCCGCTCTTGGATTCCGTGACGTCAGCCGTGTGACGGAGAGGGACACACGGTGAGGCTGGATCAGCTGCGTGCTGGAAAACCCCTGGGAAACTGCCCTTTTCCCCAGATTTCCCCCAAATCCACATGGGAATCCCTCTCCATCCTCCCCGCTCCCAAATTATCCCAAACCGAGCTCATGAATCGTATTTTGGGAGGCTGGAAGTGGCATCTGTGAGGTCTTGGGCTGTGGTCCAGCCATGGACTGGAGGATTTGGGGTCATGCGTTGTTTTCTTGAAGCCAAACTTGGAGCCTTGATGGGAAGAAGGTGGAGTTGGGGGATTGTTCTTCTCGCTGGCTCCAGCCGGCATCGCTTGGAGTGAGCCTGGCTGCCTGGGAAAAGGGAAAAGAGCCACTTCCTAACCCTTCCTGCTCTTCCTCCTCCCCTGGAGGGAGGAAAACTCCCAGGAAAATAAAATTCTGGGTATCCCTGCTCTACTCTGGCCAGGAGCTGCTCCGGAGCCATTTCTGGAAATTTTTCATTCTGGAGGTGCCGGATCCCTTTGGCTCCTCTCCCCTTTGGGAAGAATCCCTGGATTAACCATTGTGTGCTGTTTTTTATCCCACATGAGATCATTATCCTCCATTCAGCTCCAAATATTCCCAGCTCCAACTTTGAAACCCTTAGACGAATCCCTTGGGATCCCAGGGAATGCAGTTCCCCCGTCCCACTCTGTCCCTTCCTGCACGCTCTGGGACATCCCAAAGCTGCGTCCCACCCCGCTCTCTGTGGATTTGGGGAGGATTGGGAAAAATCTGTGATTTGGGATGGCCTGAATGCCAGGTTTCCTTCCTGCTGGGCGGCCTGGAGCATCACCTCCAAATTCCTAACTGTAAAACGGGGATAAATCCAAATCCTGAGAAAGAGGCATTTTGGGGGGGTGATCCTCCTGGAGAAGCCCCCCCTGCCAAGTTCTCCCTGTGTGTCCCCTCCAGGTCCCGGGGGTGGCTGGTCCGGAGGGTCTGTGGATTCCTGGCCGCCTGGGAATGGGAAATTCCATCAGAGACCACCAGGGAGCTCCCAGGGAAGATCTGCAGCAGCAGGAGGTGGGTGGGAGCACTGGGGGGATCCCGGGATCACCCTCAGCCTGGGAGGGGCAGGCCCCCATTCCTGGGGGATCCTGTTTGGTCCTTGGCTCCTGGGTCAGTGGGATGCCGGGAATGCCCCCGAGGCTCCCTGGATCCCTCCCCAGGGATCCCAGGGTGCTCCCCGCTGCCCTTCCCCCCCAGGGTGCAGGATGTTGCCACCAGCCGGGCCCATGGATGCGGAGGGGATGAGGGATCCCGGGGGCACTGGAAGGAGGAGATCTGTGGGATCCTGGGGGAAATCCAGGCACCGCTGTCCCCTCTCCTGCTGAGGTCAGGGATCCTTTGGGGAAATCTTCTGGGATTCTGTGGGGGATGGATCCAGATCCTTTGGGAGGTCCTCTGGGCTTCTGGGAGGATGCACATGGCTGACTTGGGGGTTTTCTGGGCTCCTTGGTGGGATCTTGTGGGATCCTTTGAGTAATATTTTGGGATCCCTTGGGAGCTGTCCGTGGATTCTTTGGCCAGCTGCCCTCGGGGTCCCCCACAGCTCCTGGGGCCATTCTGGCAATTCCTTCCGAGGAGCTGGAGTGGGAAAATCCAACCCCACCAGGAGGGTGGGAAGCAGAGGGAGCCTTCCCTTCCCCACTGCCTTCCCCCTCCTGTCCCTGAGAAGTGGGAATTTGGGGCTTCCTTGCTGGTCTGATCCAGGGGGAATAAATGATCCCTCCAAGGCCTTAAAGGGAAGGAATTGCTCAGGGAATAAGGGCATGTTGGGATCCTTTTGGGGGGGAATGCAGGGATAACTGATGGCAGCTGTGGTTGCCAGGGGAAAGGAGGTGTCTCATCCCATCCAACCTTTGCTGTGTGATAAAAGTGGGCATTTGCCTTTGTGGGAGCTGCGCCGGGAATTTTGGGGCAGGCTGGGTTGTGGGAAGTGAGGCAGGGGAGGCAGGGGAGTGGGAGTGTTTGGGGGTTGGGGGCCGCCCCATGCCCGTGGGGTTGCTGATTGCCAGTTTTCCTGCAGGCTGTGCCACTGGATGCTGCCCAAGCTGCTGAGCCGTCTGTTCCTGAGCGTGCAGCTGCAGCGGGGGCAGCTGGAGATGGTGCTGCGGGCTGCCAGGACGGTACGGAGCCCGGCCGGGCGCTCCCATTGCCCAGAAGGGTGGGAATTCAGGCCGGGATCGTTCCTTGCAGCCCGAGGTGCCGCTGGTGTTCCTGTGCAGCCAGCAATCCCAGCTGGATGGGCCGCTCCTGTCCTTCCTCCTCCTCTCGCAGGGCATCGGGGCCCCCAGGGTGACGGTGGGTGCCCGGATCAGCCCTGGCCTCCGGTAAGGAGCCGGGGTGGGATGTTGCCAGAGGCTGCAGGGGGATGCAGTGTGTGCCCACGGTGTCTTTGCCCCCCAGCTCCCTGCTGCAACGCCTGGGAGGGATTTTCCTGCCTTCGGGCCTGGCGCAGCCAGGGAGTGAGCGGGATGAGGGGCTGCCGGGCGCTGTCCTGGATGCGGTAGGTGCGGTTGGGGCTGGAAAATGGCCTGGAGCGCTCGGGGAGGTGCCGGCAGCTCCCAGTACTCCCAGTGTCCCCCCAGTACGTGCAGGAGGTGCTGCGGAGCCGCCAGCCCCTCGTCATCTTCCTGGAGGAGCCCCCGGGTTCGCTGCGGCTCTGGGATCCCGCCCGGCGCTGGCTGCTCCGGGTGCTGCGGGCGCTGCGGGACGGAGCCGTGCCCGACGTGCGCGTCGTCCCGGTGGGAATCGCCTACGACGTGGCTCCCGGCGGAGCGGGGCGGGATGGAGCGGTGAGAGGGGGCCCAGGGGGGTCACCGGTGCTCGCCGGAATCTCTGGGAGTATCCCTGGGGAGTGGTGTTCCCCCACATCTGTGGGATTATCCCTGGGGAATGGGGTTCCCCCAAAACTCTGGGAATATCCATGGGGGGTGGTGTTCCCCCAAATCTGTGGGATTATCCCTGTGGAATGGGGTTCCCCCCAAAACTCTGGGGTTATCCCTGGGGAGTGGTGTTCCCCCAAATCTCTGGGAGTGCCCCTCAGGAGTGGGGTTCTCCCAAAACTCTGGGAGTGTCCCTGGGGAGTGGTGTTCCCCCAAATCTGTGGGATTATCCCTGGGGAATGGGGTTCCCCCAAATCTGTGTGATTATCCCTGTGCAATGGGGTTCCCCCAAATCTGTGGGATTATCCCTGGGGAATGGGGTTGCCCCAAAACTCTGGGGTTATCCCTGGGGAATGGTGTTCCTCCAAATCTCTGGGAGTGTCCCTCAGGAGTGGGGTTCCCCCAAAACTCTGGGCGTGTCCCTCAGGAGTGGGGTTCCCCCAAAACTCTGGGAGTATCCCTGGGGAGTGGTGTTCCCCCAGAACCCTGGAAATATCCCTGGGGAGTGGTGTTCCCCCAAATCTCTGGTGTTATCCCTGGGGAATGGGGTTCCCCCAAATCTCTGGGAGTATCCCTGGGGAATGGGGTTCCCCCAAATCTCTGGGATTTCCCTTGGGAATGGGGTTCCCCCAAAACTCTGGGAGTATCCCTGGGGAGTGGTGTTCCCCCAGATCTCTGGGAGTATCCCTGGGGAGTGGTGTTCCCCCCAATCTCCGGGAATATCCCTGGGGAGTGGTGTTCCCCCAAATCTGCGGGAGCATCCCTGGGCAGTGGCATCCCCCTAAACCCGCCGTCGATCCCTGGATCCCGTCTCTCCGCAGCCCCCTCAGCCCCTCGGGATGGCCGCGTGTCTCCGGGCAGCATTCCAGGCCCTGCGCCGGCCCCGTGGCTGTGCCCGGGTGGATTTCTCCCAGCCCTTCTCCTTACGGGTACGGCAGCTGGGGACGCCCCCGGATCCATCCTGGCACTGGGGGGCTGTTCCCAGGATGTTGGTGGGTTTGGGGTGTCTGAGGGTGTCCAGTGAATCCATGCTGGGTGATCTGGGCTCCTCCCAGCCCTGGGGATGCAGGGATCGAGTGAGCTCGTGGTGCTGAGGGCTGTGAGCACCCACAGGCTCCTTCCTGCTCATTCCCAGGAATTTGTGGAGAACAACCTCGTGGGGCCGATGCTCAGCGGGAATCGACCGGAGCAGCTGCTGCTTCCCACCATCCTTGGCACGTGGTGAGGAGCTGAGCCCCGGGCAGTGTTTCCCCTGGGATCTCTGCTCCCAGCTCCTCTTCCTCAGCCCTCTCCCCCCGATTTCCCAGCGCGCCGGATGTGGGGAATGTGGGCACTTTGGGTGCCGGTGTGGGGACAGAAGAGGAGATTTTGGTGACGGCGCTGGGGCTGCACACACTGAGCGGTGAGGGGTCCGGGTGGTCCCTGCATCCCTTGGGATGGCATTCCCTGCTGGGGAATGGGGGTGGGGGTTAATCACCCCCTGGATAAGGAGCCCCTCTCCCCCCCCAGCAGATTCCAGCGCCTGCTCCGCCATCATGGCTGTGGGAATCACCGCGGCACTGCTGCTCCACAGGCACCGGGAGGTGGGATAAGGAGCTTTCCATCTTTCCCTTCCCTCAGAGCAGCATTCCCAGTGGGGATCCCCTTCCTCAGAGCAGC
>NW_020937885.1:0-7487 GCF_003984885.1 Neopelma chrysocephalum
AGGGGGTTGCAGGTGCCCAGGGGCAGGAACAGAGCCCGGAGCGTGGCATGGACTGACCGTGACCGCCATTCCCATCTCCCTGTGCCAATGGAGGGCAGCAGGGAGAGAACTGGGAATAGACTTGAGCCTGGGAAGGAGGGAGAGGTGGGGGAAGGTGTTTCTAGGATTTGTTTGACCTCTCATTCCCCTGCTCTGATTTGATTGCTAACAAATTCAATTAATTCCCCAAGTCGGGTCTGTTCTGCCTGTGACAGTAATGGGGGAGTGAGTGATCCCTCCCATCTTTACCCCACCCCAGGAGCCTTTTCTTGTATTTCCTCTGCTCTGTCCAGGTGAGGGGAGGGATGGAGCAGATTGGGGGGCACTTGGTCTCCAGCCCAGGTCAAACCACCACAGGCTGGCATTTTCTTTTGCTTTCTCCTTGTCTTTTCTTTCCCCCCCCCTTTTCCTTCTAATTGTCCAATACTTCTCATTTTCCCCCTATTTTGCCTCTTTTCCCCCTTTTCCTTTCCCCATTTTTCTTGTCTTGTTTTCTTGACCTTTTCCCCTTCTTCCTTCAGTTTCTTTCTTTTTTCTTGCCTTTTCCCTTTTATTCTGCTTTTGTCTCGCCTTTTCCCTTTTATTCTGCTTTTTTCTCGCCTTTCCCCTTTTATTCTGCTTTTTTCTCATCTTTTCTCCTTTTTTCCTTACCGTTCCTTCTTCCCCTTCAACCTTTTTTTAATTTTTCCCCTTTTCCCTTGTCTTTTCCTATCCTCCCTTCCTTCCCCTTTTTTCCTCGCCTTTGCTTGTTTTTCCACTTTTCCCAGCCATTTCTATCCCCTCCCTTATCCCAGCTCCCGGATGCTGCTCCCAGGTGCGTTCCCACAGGTGCGAGGTCCCAGCCCCGGAGCAGCTGAACTGGGGCGGTTTTGGGTGTTTTCAGGGCGATTGAGCCCCTTGGGGTGCTGCGGGTGCTGGTGGGGTTTGGAGCTGTGGGGGGACAGAGCTGGGCTGGGGCTGCTGGCCCTGGGGTTGGGGGGCCTTGGGCTGGGGAGCGGGGCTGGGGGGCTGATGGGGCTGGGGCGCGCCAGGGCCCCCCGGCGGGGCTGGGATTGCTGTGCCCGGGGGTGCTGGGACCGGGCTGGGCTTGGGGACCAGGGACGGGGGCGATGGGGACCTGCCGGTACCTCTGGGGGGCTGAGCTCCGTGCCGGGGCCGGGGCGGTCCCGGGGGTCCCGGGGATCACAGCCCGGGCCGGGGCTGTCCCGGGGGTCCCGGGGGTCGCGGGGGTCCCAGCCCGGGCCGGGGCTGTCCCGGCGGTCCCGGTTCCGGCGGGGCCGGTTCCGGTGGCGCTCCCCGGGGGCGGAGCGGGGCCTGTGGGGCCCGGAGCGGCGGGGCCGGCGGTGAGCGGGGCCGGGGGACCCCCGGGGGTCCGGGGGTGTGGGGCGTGTGAGCCCCCGAGCCGTGCAGGGCCTGTGGGGCCGAGACCCCCGGGCCGGGGGGGGCTCCAGGGCCGCCCAGAGCTGCAGAGGGGCGCTGGGGCACATCCCCCCGGGCTGTGGGGCAGCGGGGCCCGGGTGGGGTGTGTTCCCCCCAGAGGGTCTCTGGGGGCTGTGGGGCCCGTGCGGGGGGTGCTGCCCCCCCCATCTCGGGCCCTGTAGGGGCTGTGGGGCGGGGGGGGCACGTGTGGGGTGTGTTACCCCCAGCCCTATAGGGGATGTGGGGTGTGCTGCCCCACCCCAAATCCCTGTGGGATGGGGGGTGTTACTACCCCCAAATCCCTGTGGGGGGTGTGGCTGTGTTACCCCCCTCTCCAGTTCCCTGTGGGGCACACGGGGGGTCCCTCTCCCAGAGACTGCTCCCTGTGCCCCAAACCTACCAAATTCCCATTTTCCACCCCTTTCTGTCTCCAGGATTTTTCCCAGGACCCTCAAGCCCCAGCACCTCTTCTCTCCGGTTTGGGAGTGTCCCCCCACCTGTGACACCCCCCCAAGGTACCTGACACCCCGGGGACCCCCCATTGCCACCAGCCCCTTCCCGCCTTGAATCCCTCCCATCCTGGGGGTCCCCAACCCCACCAGGGTCCCCCCCCGCAACCTCTTTTCCTGCCCTCTTTGCCCCCCCGGCGACATTTTAAACCCAAATTGCTTCTTTTTTCCTCCTTTTTTAGGGAATAAAATTCCTCACCTGCACCCCTGAGAAAGGGAGGGGGTGATGCCGATTTGGGGGGCTGGTGGTTGGGATGCTGGTGTTCCAAGGCACCCCATGGCTCCAGATGTGGGGGTGGAGGGGGCTGACGAGGGCTCTGGGGTCCCCAGGATCTCACTGCCCCCCTCATGCCCATATTTCCAACCGATCCAACTGGACCTGCGTTAATCCCATTGGATCTGGGTACCCACCGTGTCTCTGAGGGTTGGAGAACCCAGTGCCCCACAGCCCCGGTTGCTGATCCCCCCAGATCCAGACTGATCGCACGGGATGTGGGTTGATCCGTGTCCCCCACATCTCCAAGGTGTGACACCAGTTTCTCCCAGCTAAAATTCCTCTCTTGCTGCCCAATATCAGGATACCTCACATCATGAGCCTGTTTTGGGGTGTATCCACCCACATTTGGCATTCCCAGGGTTTGTCCCTTCTCCCCCCCTTCCCATTTTTCTTTCCCTCCTCAGATGAAAACCTGGATCAGCAATTCGGACCAAAACCTGGAAGTTTCCATCCCGTTCCTGGGAAAATACCACCGACCAGTTTCGGGGCGCTGCTGCCAGAGCTGCACCCCCAGGAGCTGGGTGAGAGAGTTTGGGATCGGGGGATGGTGGTGACAGGATCCCTGTGCCAAGGATCCCCATTGCCAGTGATGTGATCCCGCTTTTCCTCCCAGGATGGATTCTATGCCGAGGATCTCTCTGCTCTTGGATTCCGTGACGTCAGCCGTGTGACGGAGAGGGACACACGGTGAGGCTGGATCAGCTGCGTGCTGGAAAACCCCTGGGAAACTGCCCTTTTCCCCAGATTTCCCCCAAATCCGCATGGGAATCCCTCTCCATCCTCCCCGCTCCCAAATTATCCCAAACCGAGCTCCTGAATCGTATTTTGGGAGGCTGGAAGTGGCATCTGTGAGGGCTTGGGCTGTGGTCCAGCCATGGAATGGAGGATTTGGGGTCATGCGTTGTTTTCTTGAAGCCAAACTTGGAGCCTTGATGGGAAGAAGGTGGAGTTGGGGGATTGTTCTTCTCGCTGGCTCCAGCCGGCATCGCTTGGAGTGAGCCTGGCTGCCTGGGAAAAGGGAAAAGAGCCACTTCCTAACCCTTGCTGCTCTTCATCCTCCCCTGGAGGGAGGAAAACCACCAGGAAAATAAAATTCTGGGTATCCCTGCTCTACTCTGGCCAGGAGCTGCTCCGGAGCCATTTCCAGAAATTTTTCATTCTGGAGGTGCCGGATCCCTTTGGCTCCTCTCCCCTTTGGGAAGAATCCCTGGATTAACCATTGTGTGCTGTTTTTTTATCCCACATCAGATCGTTATCCCCCATTCAGCTCCAAATATTCCCAGCTCCAGCTTTGAAACCCTTAGACGAATCCCTTGGGATCCCAGGGAATGCAGTTCCCCCGTCCCACTCCGTCCCTTCCTGCACGCTCTGGGACATCCCAAAGCTGCGTCCCACCCCCCTCTCTGTGGATTTGGGGAGGATTGGGAAAATTATGTGATTTGGGATGGCCCGAATGCCAGGTTTCCTTCCTGCTGGGTGGCCTGGAGCATCACCTCCAAATTCCTAACTGTAAAACGGGGATAAATCCCAAATCCAGAGAAAGAGGCATTTTGGGGGGTGATCCTCCTGGAGAAGCCCCCCCTGCCAAGTTCTCCCTGTGTGTCCCCTCCAGGTTCCGGGGGTGGCTGGTCCGGAGGGTCTGTGGATTCCTGGCCGCCTGGGAATGGGAAATTCCATCAGAGACCCCCAGGGAGCTCCCAGGGAAGATCTGCAGCAGCAGGAGGTGGGTGGGAGCACTGGGGGGATCCTGGGATCACCCTCAGCCTGGGAGGGGCAGGCCCCTATTCCTGGGGGATCCTGTTTGGTCCTTGGCTCCTGGGTCAGTGGGATGCCGGGAATGCCCCCGAGGCTCCCTGGATCCCTCCCCAGGGATCCCAGGGTGCTCCCCGCTGCCCTTCCCCCCAGGGTGCAGGATGTTGCCACCAGCCGGGCCCATGGATGCGGAGGGGATGAGGGATCCCGGGGGCACTGGAAGGAGGAGATCTGTGGGATCCTGGGGGAAATCCAGGCACCGCTGTCCCCTCTCCTGCTGAGGTCAGGGATCCTTTGGGGAAATCTTCTGGGATTCTGTGGGGGATGGATCCAGATCCTTTGGGAGGTCCTCTGGGCTTCTGGGAGGATGCACATGGCTGACTTGGGGGTTTTCTGGGCTCCTTGGTGGGATCTTGTGGGATCCTTTGAGTAATATTTTGGGATCCTTTGGGAGCTGTGCGTGGATTCTTTGGCCAGCTGCCCTCGGGGTCCTCCACAGCTCCTGGGGCCATTCTGGCAATTCCTTCCGAGGAGCTGGAGTGGGAAAATCCAACCCCGCCAGGAGGGTGGGAAGCAGAGGGAGCCTTCCCTTCCCCACTGCCTTCCCCCTCCTGTCCCTGAGAAGTGGGAATTTGGGGCTTCCTTGCTGGTCTGATCCAGCGGGAATAAATGATCCCTCCAAGGCCTTAAAGGGAAGGAATTGCTCAGGGAATAAGGGCATGTTGGGATCCTTTTGGGGGGAATGCAGGGATAACTGCTGGCAGCTGTGGTTGCCAGGGGAAAGGAGGTGTCTCATCCCATCCAACCTTTGCTGTGTGATAAAAGTGGGCATTTGCCTTTGTGGGAGCTGCGCTGGGAATTTTGAGGCCGGCTGGGTTGTGGGAAGTGAGGCAGGGGAGGCAGGGGGGTGAGAGTGTTTGGGGATTGGGGGCCGCCCCATGGCCGTGGGGTTGCTGATTGCCAGTTTTCCTGCAGGCTGTGCCACTGGATGCTGCCCAAGCTGCTGAGCCGTCTGTTCCTGGGCGTGCAGCTGCAGCGGGGGCAGCTGGAGATGGTGCTGCGGGCTGCCAGGACGGTACGGAGCCCGGCCGGGCGCTCCCATTGCCCAGAAGGGTGGGAATTCAGGCCGGGATCGTTCCTTGCAGCCCGAGGTGCCGCTGGTGTTCCTGTGCAGCCAGCAATCCCAGCTGGATGGGCCGCTCCTGTCCTTCCTCCTCCTCTCGCAGGGCATCGGGGCCCCCAGGGTGACGGTGGGTGCCCGGATCAGCCCTGGCCTCCGGTAAGGAGCGGGGGTGGGATGTTGCCAGAGGCTGCAGGGGGATGCAGTGTGTGCCCACGGTGTCTTTGCCCCCCAGCTCCCTGCTGCAACGCCTGGGAGGGATTTTCCTGCCTTTGGGCCTGGCGCAGCCAGGGAGTGAGCGGGATGAGGGGCTGCCGGGCGCTGTCCTGGATGCGGTAGGTGCGGTTGGGGCTGGAAAATGGCCTGGAGCGCTCGGGGAGGTGCCGGCAGCTCCCAGTACTCCCAGTGTCCCCCCAGTACGTGCAGGAGGTGCTGCGGAGCCGCCAGCCCCTCATCATCTTCCTGGAGGAGCCCCCGGGTTCGCTGCGGCTCTGGGATCCCGCCCGGCGCTGGCTGCTCCGGGTGCTGCGGGCGCTGCGGGACGGAGCCGTGCCCGACGTGCGCGTCATCCCGGTGGGAATCGCCTACGACGTGGCTCCCGGCGGAGCGGGGCGGGATGGAGCGGTGAGAGGGGGCCCAGGGGGGGCACCGGTGCTCGCCGGAATCTCTGGGAGTATCCCTGGGGAGTGGTGTTCCCCCACATCTGTGGGATTATCCCTGGGGAATGGGGTTCCCCCAAAACTGTGGGATTATCCCTTGGGAATGGGGTTACCCCAAAACTCTGGGAGTATCCCTGGGGAGTGGTGTTCCCCCAAAACTCTGGGGTTATCCCTGGGGAGTGGTGTTCCCCCAAATCTCTGGGAGTGCCCCTCAGGAGTGGGGTTCTCCCAAAACTCTGGGAGTGTCCCTGGGGAGTGGTGTTCCCCCAAATCTGTGGGATTATCCCTGGGGAATGGGGTTCCCCCAAATCTGTGTGATTATCCCTGTGCAATGGGGTTCCCCCAAATCTGTGGGATTATCCCTGGGGAATGGGGTTGCCCCAAAACTCTGGGGTTATCCCTGGGGAATGGTGTTCCTCCAAATCTCTGGGAGTGTCCCTCAGGAGTGGGGTTCCCCCAAAACTCTGGGCGTGTCCCTCAGGAGTGGGGTTCCCCCAAAACTCTGGGAGTATCCCTGGGGAGTGGTGTTCCCCCAGAACCCTGGAAATATCCCTGGGGAGTGGTGTTCCCCCAAATCTCTGGTGTTATCCCTGGGGAATGGGGTTCCCCCAAATCTCTGGGAGTATCCCTGGGGAATGGGGTTCCCCCAAATCTCTGGGATTTCCCTTGGGAATGGGGTTCCCCCAAAACTCTGGGAGTATCCCTGGGGAGTGGTGTTCCCCCAGATCTCTGGGAGTATCCCTGGGGAGTGGTGTTCCCCCCAATCTCCGGGAATATCCCTGGGGAGTGGTGTTCCCCCAAATCTGCGGGAGCATCCCTGGGCAGTGGCATCCCCCTAAACCCGCCGTCGATCCCTGGATCCCGTCTCTCCGCAGCCCCCTCAGCCCCTCGGGATGGCCGCGTGTCTCCGGGCAGCATTCCAGGCCCTGCGCCGGCCCCGTGGCTGTGCCCGGGTGGATTTCTCCCAGCCCTTCTCTTTACGGGTACGGCAGCTGGGGACGCCCCCGGATCCATCCTGGCACTGGGGGACTGTTCCCAGGATGTTGGTGGGTTTGGGGTGTCTGAGGGTATCCAGTGAATCCATGGTGGGTGATCTGGGCTCCTCCCAGCCCTGGGGATGCAGGGATCGAGTGAGCTCGTGGTGCTGAGGGCTGTGAGCACCCACAGGCTCCTTCCTGCTCATTCCCAGGAATTTGTGGAGAACAACCTCGTGGGGCCGATGCTCAGCGGGAATCGACCGGAGCAGCTGCTGCTTCCCACCATCCTTGGCACGTGGTGAGGAGCTGAGCCCCGGGCAGTGTTTCCCCTGGGATCTCTGCTCCCAGCTCCTCTTCCTCAGCCCTCTCCCCCCGATTTCCCAGCGCGCCGGATGTGGGGAATGTGGGCACTGTGGGTGCCGGTGTGGGGACAGAAGAGGAGATTTTGGTGACGGCGCTGGGGCTGCACGCACTGAGCGGTGAGGGGTCCGGGTGGTCCCTGCATCCCTTGGGATGGCATTCCCTGCTGGGGAATGGGGGTGGGGGTTAATCACCCCCTGGATAAGGAGCCCCTCTCCCCCCCAGCAGATTCCAGCGCCTGCTCCGCCATCATGGCTGTGGGAATCACCGCGGCACTGCTGCTCCACAGGCACCGGGAGGTGGGATAAGGAGCTTTCCATCTTTCCCTTCCCTCAGAGCAGCATTCCCAGTGGGGATCCCCTTCCTCAGAGCAGC
>NW_020937886.1:0-579 GCF_003984885.1 Neopelma chrysocephalum
CCCGAGGCCTCTTTGCGGGGGCAGCTGGGGCGGCTGTCGGGGGGCGTCCGGCAGCGCCTGGGCGGGGAGGCGGCGGGGGGGTGAGAGAGCCGGGGGGCAGCGGGGCCAGCGGGGGCCGGGGGGCAGCCGGGATGGGGGTGCCGGGCCCTGGGGGCACCGGGGGCATCGGAGACGTCAGCAGTTGGGGACAGCGGGGATTGGGGAAGGTGACGCTGCGGGCTGGGGACTGCGGGGGGTTTGGTGACACCAGGGGTCGGTGGCACTGGGGGAATCGGTGATGCCGAGGGCCAGGGACGCTGAGGAATTGTTGGCACTGGGGAATGGGGATGTTGGGGGCACTGGGGACAGCGGGGGCGCTGGGGACAGCGGGGATGAGGAATGCTGGGGAATTTGGTGACGCGTGGGGAACTGGGGCCAGCGGGGATTGGTGACAGCCCTGTCCTGTCAGCCTGTGCCATCCGTGCCCTGCTGCTGGAGGTGCTGCCGATCCTGGGGACCCCCTGCGGCCCCCCCGGGCTCGTGCTGAGCCGGGAGGAGCTGCTCCGCAAGATCCTGGAGGTGCTGCTGCTGCTGCCCCCC
>NW_020937887.1:0-597 GCF_003984885.1 Neopelma chrysocephalum
CCCGAGGCCTCTTTGCGGGGGCAGCTGGGGCGGCTGTCGGGGGGCGTCCGGCAGCGCCTGGGCGGGGAGGCGGCGGGGGGTGAGAGAGCCGGGGGGCAGCGGGGCCAGCGGGGGCCGGGGGGCAGCCGGGATGGGGGTGCCGGGCCCTGGGGGCACCGGGGGCATCGGAGACGTCAGCAGTTGGGGACAGCGGGGATTGGGGAAGGTGACGCTGCGGGCTGGGGACTGCGGGGGGTTTGGTGACACCGGGGAAGTTGGTGACACCAGGGGTCAGTGGCACTGGGGGAATCGGTGATGCCGAGGGCCAGGGACGCTGGGGAATTGTTGGCACTGGGGAATGGGGATGTTGGGGGCACTGGGGACAGCGGGGGCGCTGGGGACAGCGGGGATGAGGAATGCTGGGGAATTTGGTGACGCGTGGGGAACTGGGGCCAGCGGGGATTGGTGACAGCCCTGTCCTGTCAGCCTGTGCCATCCGTGCCCTGCTGCTGGAGGTGCTGCCGATCCTGGGGACCCCCTGCGGCCCCCCCCGGGCTCGTGCTGAGCCGGGAGGAGCTGCTCCGCAAGATCCTGGAGGTGCTGCTGCTGCTGCCCCCC
>NW_020937888.1:0-926 GCF_003984885.1 Neopelma chrysocephalum
TCAGAACCTTTGCATACTGTAGATGGAGATAAAGTCCCCGTGGTGCATAGGAGAGGTATGTTAGGGAAGACTGTTTGGATTAGTCCCACCTCAAGCAAAGGCAAACACATCCGAGGGATTGTTTTTGCTCAAGGACCTGGTTTCACCTGGTGGGTAATGCAAAAAGATGGGGAGACACGTTGTGTACCACAAGGGGACCTAATTTTGAGTGAGAATGGTCCGTAATGTTTCAGTGTACATATGTGTATATAGTTTTAAAGAGACATAGTTTTTAAGGGGGTTAATTTGGGCATGACATGGATGGCATAGAATAAGGGGTGGATAATGTCCTGGTTAGAACGGCTGGGACCAATTCATCCCTGGATGGGTGTAACCCAAAACTGTGTATTCTATAGCCTCCATGCCATTTCCCAAAAAAACTGCTGTCAGTAGAGGCCTGCAAGGTGGGAAGATGTTCCTGTACCCTTTTATGGAATTCCCCGCTGTGATACCCTTATATGGAATTCCCTGCTCTGATACCCTTATATGGAAGAGGGACTGAGCATCTGCATGCCCTTTTATGGAATTCCCTACTCTGAGGGAGGGACTGAGCACTCCCGCCTGAACTGGAGAGTATATAACTGGGAGTTTCAGAGCCTTGGGGCTCTCTCGTGGGATCCAGAGGAAGACAGCAGACCACCGCTGCTCCCAACCAGGCTGAGACCACCACCCTCGACTGGACTGCAATCACCACTTCTGACCAGACTGCAGCAGCTCTCCCACCAGCAGGTTTTTTCCCTCTGCCTTTGCTTTGGACTCGGGGGTGGGCCAAGGTACACCACTCTTGTTCATACCCTAGGGTGCTGGTTTATACATTTGGGTTTTGTGGGTTAAAACCAATTGTCTGTCTGTATAATTGTACTTATTGCATTATTTTAATAAATTGT
>NW_020937889.1:0-925 GCF_003984885.1 Neopelma chrysocephalum
ACAATTTATTAAAATAATGCAATAAGTACAATTATACAGACAGACAATTGGTTTTAACCCACAAAACCCAAATGTATAAACCAGCACCCTAGGGTATGAACAAGAGTGGTGTACCTTGGCCCACCCCCGAGTCCAAAGCAAAGGCAGAGGGAAAAAACCTGCTGGTGGGAGAGCTGCTGCAGTCTGGTCAGAAGTGGTGATTGCAGTCCAGTCGAGGGTGGTGGTCTCAGCCTGGTTGGGAGCAGCGGTGGTCTGCTGTCTTCCTCTGGATCCCACGAGAGAGCCCCAAGGCTCTGAAACTCCCAGTTATATACTCTCCAGTTCAGGCGGGAGTGCTCAGTCCCTCCCTCAGAGTAGGGAATTCCATAAAAGGGCATGCGGATGCTCAGTCCCTCTTCCATATAAGGGTATCAGAGCAGGGAATTCCATATAAGGGTATCACAGCGGGGAATTCCATAAAAGGGTACAGGAACATCTTCCCACCTTGCAGGCCTCTACTGACAGCAGTTTTTTGGGAAATGGCATGGAGGCTATAGAATACACAGTTTTGGGTTACACCCATCCAGGGATGAATTGGTCCCAGCCGTTCTAACCAGGACATTATCCACCCCTTATTCTATGCCATCCATGTCATGCCCAAATTAACCCCCTTAAAAACTATGTCTCTTTAAAACTATATACACATATGTACACTGAAACATTACGGACCATTCTCACTCAAAATTAGGTCCCCTTGTGGTACACAACGTGTCTCCCCATCTTTTTGCATTACCCACCAGGTGAAACCAGGTCCTTGAGCAAAAACAATCCCTCGGATGTGTTTGCCTTTGCTTGAGGTGGGACTAATCCAAACAGTCTTCCCTAACATACCTCTCCTATGCACCACGGGGACTTTATCTCCATCTACAGTATGCAAAGGTTCTGA
>NW_020937890.1:0-3463 GCF_003984885.1 Neopelma chrysocephalum
TTGGTGCATTGGTCAGCAAACTCAGGATTTATGAAGACACTGTCACCACCCCATTACGAGCACACGTCTCATCGGTGGAAACCAAACTGGCTGAACATGTTCGAAGCCTGGAAGAGAAGACTGAAGAAGGACACCAGAGGCTAAGAGAAGAAATTAAGGAAGGGATCTTCCATACCTCGCCAGGACAAACAAGGGTCTCTGCTATCAGGAGCCAGCGTCCCCCAGCTAAGGAGAGAGGGTACACTCCACGTGGCAATCTATGGTTTTACCTCCAAGAGCACGGAGAAGATATGAGGAAGTGGGATGGGAAACCCACCTCTTCCTTAGCAGCCCGGGTACGTGAATTGAAAAGAGGGACAAGTACCACAAGGAACTCTTTGAGGATGAATGCTGCTCCAGTCTCTCGTAGGCAAGACTCCAGACGGCCCAGGAATGATGACATGTCTGATCCTCTTGAAGGGACTTCCAGGTCATACTTACAAGAAGAGCGCAACGAGTACCATGACCAGGACTAGGGGTGCCCTGCCTCTAGCCAGGTAGAGGAGAGGGACAATCGAGTCTATTGGACAGTGTGGATTCGGTGGCCTGGCACATCAGAGCCACAAAGATATAAGGCTTTAGTTGACACCGGCGCACAATGTACTTTGATGCCATCAAGATACGTAGGGGCAGAATCCATCTCTATTTCTGGGGTGACAGGGGGATCCCAACAGCTGACTGTACTGGAAGCTGAAGTGAGCCTGACTGGGAAGGAATGGCACAGACACCCCATCGTGACTGGTCCAGAGGCCCCGTGTATCCTCGGCATAGATTACCTGAGGAGTGGGTATTTCAAAGACCCAAAAGGACTTCGTTGGGCGTTTGGCATAGCTACTGTGGAGGCAGAGGAAATTAGACAGTTGAACACCTTGCCTGGCCTCTCAGAGGACCCCTCTGCTGTGGGACTGCTGAAGGTTGAAGAACAGTTGGTACCGATAGCCACAGCAACCGTGCACCGTCGGCAATACCGCACCGACCGAGACTCTGTGACTCCCATACATAAGATGATCCGTGAACTGGAGACCCAGGGGGTGGTCAGCAAGACTCGCTCACCCTTTAATAGCCCTATATGGCCAGTGCGTAAGTCCAGCGGAGAGTGGAGGCTGACGGTGGATTACCGTGGACTCAATGAAGTCACACCACCCCTGAGTGCTGCTGTGCCGGACATGCTGGAGCTCCAGTACGAGCTGGAGTCCAAGGCAGCCAAGTGGTATGCCACCATTGACATTGCCAACGCCTTCTTCTCCATTCCTTTGGCAGCGGAGTGCAGGCCACAATTTGCTTTCACTTGGAGAGGTGTGCAGTACACCTGGAATCGACTGCCTCAGGGGTGGAAACACAGTCCCAGCATTTGCCATGGACTGATCCAGACTGCACTGGAAAAGGGCGAGGCTCCAGAACATCTACAGTACATTGATGACATCATTGTATGGGGGAACACAGCGGGGGAAGTCTTCGAGAAAGGAGAGAAGATAATCCAGATCCTCCTAAGAGCTGGTTTTGCCATTAAACGAAGTAAGGTCAAGGGACCTGCTCAGGAAATTCAGTTCTTAGGAGTGAAGTGGCAAGATGGACGTCGCCTAATTCCAACGGAGGTAATTAACAAAATAGCAGCCATGTCCCCACCAACCAGCAAGAAGGAAACACAGGCTTTCCTAGGCGCTGTGGGCTTTTGGAGGATGCATATCCCCGAGTACAGTCAAATTGTAAGCCCTCTCTACCTTGTGACACGGAAGAAAAATGATTTCCAGTGGGGCCCTGAACAACAACAGGCCTTTGAACAAATCAAACAGGAGATTGCCCATGCGGTAGCCCTTGGGCCAGTAAGGACAGGACAGGACGTGAAGAACGTGCTCTACACTGCAGCCGGGAAGAATGGCCCTTCTTGGAGCCTCTGGCAGAAAGTGCCTGGGGAGACCCGAGGACGACCGCTGGGATTCTGGAGTCGGGGATACAAAGGATCTGAAGCCAGCTATACACCAACTGAGAAAGAGATCCTGGCTGCTTATGAAGGACTTCGAGCTGCCTCAGAAGTGATCGGCACCGAAGCGCAGCTCCTCCTGGCACCCCGACTACCAGTGCTGGGCTGGATGTTCAAGGGGAGAGTTCCTGCTACACATCACGCCACCGATGCCACATGGAGTAAGTGGATCGCTCTGATCACACAACGAACCCGGATAGGGAATCCTAATCGCCCTGGGATTCTGGAAATTATCACCAATTGGCCCGAAGGTGAGAGTTTTGGACTATCCTCTGAAGAAGAAGAGGAGCAGGTGACACGGGCTGAGGAGGCCCCACCATATGACAAGCTACCAGCAGATGAAAGACGATATGCGCTCTTCACGGATGGCTCCTGCCGCATTGTAGGGACAAACCGAAAATGGAAGGCAGCCGTGTGGAGTCCCACACGGCGAGTTGCAGAAGCAACCGAAGGACAAGGTGGGTCAAGTCAGTTCGCAGAGCTTAAAGCCGTTCAGTTGGCTTTGGATATAGCTGAACGAGAGAAGTGGCCAAGACTCTATATCTACACTGACTCATGGATGGTGGCCAATGCTCTGTGGGGATGGCTAGAGCGATGGAAAAAGGCCAACTGGCAGCGCCAAGGGAAACCCATCTGGGCGGCGGAGACGTGGCAGGACATCGCTGGCCGGGTAGAGAAGCTGAGTGTGAAGGTCGGTCACGTAGACGCTCACGTACGCAAGAAACGGGCTAATGAGGAGCATCGCAACAACGAGCAGGCGGACCGAGCTGCCAGGATTAAAGTCTCTCAGGTGGATCTGGATTGGCAACACAAAGGAGAATTATTTCTGGCTCGATGGGCCCATGACGCCTCCGGTCACCAGGGGAGAGATGCAACATACAGATGGGCTCAGGACCGAGGGGTGGACTTAACCAAGGACATTGTCTCACAGGTCATCCATGACTGTGAGACATGTGCTGCCATCAAGCAGGCCAAGCGGGTGAAGCCTCTATGGTATGGTGGACGGTGGTCAAAGTACAGGTATGGGGAAGCCTGGCAAGTTGACTACATCACGCTCCCCAAAACCCGCCAGGGCAAGCGCTACGTACTGACCATGGTAGAAGGAAGTACTGGATGGCTGGAGACATACCCCGTACCTCATGCCACTGCCCGGAATACCATCCTGGGCCTTGAAAAACAAGTCCTGTGGCGACACGGCACCCCGGAGAGAATTGAGTCTGATAATGGGACCCATTTCAAGAATGGCCTCGTAGACACCTGGGCCAGAGAGCACGGCATTGAGTGGGTGTATCATATCCCCTACCATGCACCAGCTGCTGGAAAAGTTGAACGGTGCGACGGACTGCTGAAAACCACCCTGAAGGCACTGTGTGGGGAGACTCTCAAACACTGGGAGCTGCATTTAGCAAAGGCCACCTGGTTGGTCAACACGCGAGGCTCCAT
>NW_020937891.1:0-3463 GCF_003984885.1 Neopelma chrysocephalum
ATGGAGCCTCGCGTGTTGACCAACCAGGTGGCCTTTGCTAAATGCAGCTCCCAGTGTTTGAGAGTCTCCCCACACAGTGCCTTCAGGGTGGTTTTCAGCAGTCCGTCGCACCGTTCAACTTTTCCAGCAGCTGGTGCATGGTAGGGGATATGATACACCCACTCAATGCCGTGCTCTCTGGCCCAGGTGTCTACGAGGCCATTCTTGAAATGGGTCCCATTATCAGACTCAATTCTCTCCGGGGTGCCGTGTCGCCACAGGACTTGTTTTTCAAGGCCCAGGATGGTATTCCGGGCAGTGGCATGAGGTACGGGGTATGTCTCCAGCCATCCAGTACTTCCTTCTACCATGGTCAGTACGTAGCGCTTGCCCTGGCGGGTTTTGGGGAGCGTGATGTAGTCAACTTGCCAGGCTTCCCCATACCTGTACTTTGACCACCGTCCACCATACCATAGAGGCTTCACCCGCTTGGCCTGCTTGATGGCAGCACATGTCTCACAGTCATGGATGACCTGTGAGACAATGTCCTTGGTTAAGTCCACCCCTCGGTCCTGAGCCCATCTGTATGTTGCATCTCTCCCCTGGTGACCGGAGGCGTCATGGGCCCATCGAGCCAGAAATAATTCTCCTTTGTGTTGCCAATCCAGATCCACCTGAGAGACTTTAATCCTGGCAGCTCGGTCCGCCTGCTCGTTGTTGCGATGCTCCTCATTAGCCCGTTTCTTGCGTACGTGAGCGTCTACGTGACCGACCTTCACACTCAGCTTCTCTACCCGGCCAGCGATGTCCTGCCACGTCTCCGCCGCCCAGATGGGTTTCCCTTGGCGCTGCCAGTTGGCCTTTTTCCATCGCTCTAGCCATCCCCACAGAGCATTGGCCACCATCCATGAGTCAGTGTAGATATAGAGTCTTGGCCACTTCTCTCGTTCAGCTATATCCAAAGCCATCTGAACGGCTTTAAGCTCTGCGAACTGACTTGACCCACCTTGTCCTTCGGTTGCTTCTGCAACTCGCCGTGTGGGACTCCACACGGCTGCCTTCCATTTTCGGTTTGTCCCTACAATGCGGCAGGAGCCATCCGTGAAGAGCGCATATCGTCTTTCATCTGCTGGTAGCTTGTCATATGGTGGGGCCTCCTCAGCCCGTGTCACCTGCTCCTCTTCTTCTTCAGAGGATAGTCCAAAACTCTCACCTTCGGGCCAATTGGTGATAATTTCCAGAATCCCAGGGCGATTAGGATTCCCTATCCGGGTTCGTTGTGTGATCAGAGCGATCCACTTACTCCATGTGGCATCGGTGGCGTGATGTGTAGCAGGAACTCTCCCCTTGAACATCCAGCCCAGCACTGGTAGTCGGGGTGCCAGGAGGAGCTGCGCTTCGGTGCCGATCACTTCTGAGGCAGCTCGAAGTCCTTCATAAGCAGCCAGGATCTCTTTCTCAGTTGGTGTATAGCTGGCTTCAGATCCTTTGTATCCCCGACTCCAGAATCCCAGCGGTCGTCCTCGGGTCTCCCCAGGCACTTTCTGCCAGAGGCTCCAAGAAGGGCCATTCTTCCCGGCTGCAGTGTAGAGCACGTTCTTCACGTCCTGTCCTGTCCTTACTGGCCCAAGGGCTACCGCATGGGCAATCTCCTGTTTGATTTGTTCAAAGGCCTGTTGTTGTTCAGGGCCCCACTGGAAATCATTTTTCTTCCGTGTCACAAGGTAGAGAGGGCTTACAATTTGACTGTACTCGGGGATATGCATCCTCCAAAAGCCCACAGCGCCTAGGAAAGCCTGTGTTTCCTTCTTGCTGGTTGGTGGGGACATGGCTGCTATTTTGTTAATTACCTCCGTTGGAATTAGGCGACGTCCATCTTGCCACTTCACTCCTAAGAACTGAATTTCCTGAGCAGGTCCCTTGACCTTACTTCGTTTAATGGCAAAACCAGCTCTTAGGAGGATCTGGATTATCTTCTCTCCTTTCTCGAAGACTTCCCCCGCTGTGTTCCCCCATACAATGATGTCATCAATGTACTGTAGATGTTCTGGAGCCTCGCCCTTTTCCAGTGCAGTCTGGATCAGTCCATGGCAAATGCTGGGACTGTGTTTCCACCCCTGAGGCAGTCGATTCCAGGTGTACTGCACACCTCTCCAAGTGAAAGCAAATTGTGGCCTGCACTCCGCTGCCAAAGGAATGGAGAAGAAGGCGTTGGCAATGTCAATGGTGGCATACCACTTGGCTGCCTTGGACTCCAGCTCGTACTGGAGCTCCAGCATGTCCGGCACAGCAGCACTCAGGGGTGGTGTGACTTCATTGAGTCCACGGTAATCCACCGTCAGCCTCCACTCTCCGCTGGACTTACGCACTGGCCATATAGGGCTATTAAAGGGTGAGCGAGTCTTGCTGACCACCCCCTGGGTCTCCAGTTCACGGATCATCTTATGTATGGGAGTCACAGAGTCTCGGTCGGTGCGGTATTGCCGACGGTGCACGGTTGCTGTGGCTATCGGTACCAACTGTTCTTCAACCTTCAGCAGTCCCACAGCAGAGGGGTCCTCTGAGAGGCCAGGCAAGGTGTTCAACTGTCTAATTTCCTCTGCCTCCACAGTAGCTATGCCAAACGCCCAACGAAGTCCTTTTGGGTCTTTGAAATACCCACTCCTCAGGTAATCTATGCCGAGGATACACGGGGCCTCTGGACCAGTCACGATGGGGTGTCTGTGCCATTCCTTCCCAGTCAGGCTCACTTCAGCTTCCAGTACAGTCAGCTGTTGGGATCCCCCTGTCACCCCAGAAATAGAGATGGATTCTGCCCCTACGTATCTTGATGGCATCAAAGTACATTGTGCGCCGGTGTCAACTAAAGCCTTATATCTTTGTGGCTCTGATGTGCCAGGCCACCGAATCCACACTGTCCAATAGACTCGATTGTCCCTCTCCTCTACCTGGCTAGAGGCAGGGCACCCCTAGTCCTGGTCATGGTACTCGTTGCGCTCTTCTTGTAAGTATGACCTGGAAGTCCCTTCAAGAGGATCAGACATGTCATCATTCCTGGGCCGTCTGGAGTCTTGCCTACGAGAGACTGGAGCAGCATTCATCCTCAAAGAGTTCCTTGTGGTACTTGTCCCTCTTTTCAATTCACGTACCCGGGCTGCTAAGGAAGAGGTGGGTTTCCCATCCCACTTCCTCATATCTTCTCCGTGCTCTTGGAGGTAAAACCATAGATTGCCACGTGGAGTGTACCCTCTCTCCTTAGCTGGGGGACGCTGGCTCCTGATAGCAGAGACCCTTGTTTGTCCTGGCGAGGTATGGAAGATCCCTTCCTTAATTTCTTCTCTTAGCCTCTGGTGTCCTTCTTCAGTCTTCTCTTCCAGGCTTCGAACATGTTCAGCCAGTTTGGTTTCCACCGATGAGACGTGTGCTCGTAATGGGGTGGTGACAGTGTCTTCATAAATCCTGAGTTTGCTGACCAATGCACCAA
>NW_020937892.1:0-3478 GCF_003984885.1 Neopelma chrysocephalum
TTGGTGCATTGGTCAGCAAACTCAGGATTTATGAAGACACTGTCACCGCCCCATTATGAGCCCACGTCTCATCGGTGGAAACCAAACTGGCTGAACATGTTCGAAGCCTGGAAGAGAAGACTGAAGAAAGACACCAGAAGCTAAGAGAAGAAATTAAGGAAGGGATCTTCCATACCTCGCCAGGACAAACTAGAGTCTCTGCTATCAGGAACCAGCGTCCCCCAGCTAAGGAGAGAGGGTACACTCCACGTGGCAATCTATGGTTTTACCTCCAAGAGCACGGAGAAGATATGAGGAAGTGGGATGGGAAACCCACCTCTTCCTTAGCAGCCCGGGTACGTGAATTGAAAAGAGGGACAAGTACCACAAGGAACTCTTTGAAGATGAATGCTGCTCCAGTCTCTCGTAGGCAAGACTCCAGACGGCCCAGGAATGATGATATGTCTGATCCTCTTGAAGGGACTTCCAGGTCATACTTACAAGAAGAGCGCAACGAGTACCATGACCAGGACTAGGGGTGCCCTGCCTCTAGCCAGGTAGAGGAGAGGGACAATCGAGTCTATTGGACAGTGTGGATTCGGTGGCCTGGCACATCAGAGCCACAAAGATATAAGGCTTTAGTTGACACCGGCGCACAATGTACTTTGATGCCATCAAGATACGTAGGGGCAGAATCCATCTCTATTTCTGGGGTGACAGGGGGATCCCAACAGCTGACTGTACTGGAAGCTGAAGTGAGCCTGACTGGGAAGGAATGGCACAGACACCCCATCGTGACTGGTCCAGAGGCCCCGTGTATCCTTGGCATAGATTACCTGAGGAGTGGGTATTTCAAAGACCCAAAAGGACTTCGTTGGGCGTTTGGCATAGCTACTGTGGAGGCAGAGGAAATTAGACAGTTGAACACCTTGCCTGGCCTCTCAGAGGACCCCTCTGCTGTGGGACTGCTGAAGGTTGAAGAACAATTGGTACCGATAGCCACAGCAACAGTGCACCGTCGGCAATACCGCACCGACCGAGACTCTGTGACTCCCATACATAAGATGATCCGTGAACTGGAGACCCAGGGGGTGGTCAGCAAGACTCGCTCACCCTTTAATAGCCCTATATGGCCAGTGCGTAAATCCAGCGGAGAGTGGAGGCTGACAGTGGATTACCGTGGACTCAATGAAGTCACACCACCCCTGAGTGCTGCTGTGCCGGACATGCTGGAGCTCCAGTACGAGCTGGAGTACAAGGCAGCCAAGTGGTATGCCACCATTGACATTGCCAACGCCTTCTTCTCCATTCCTTTGGCAGCGGAATGCAGGCCACAATTTGCTTTCACTTGGAGAGGTGTGCAGTACACCTGGAATCGACTGCCTCAGGGGTGGAAACACAGTCCCAGCATTTGCCATGGACTGATCCAGACTGCACTGGAAAAGGGCGAGGCTCCAGAACATCTACAGTACATTGATGACATCATTGTATGGGGGAACACAGCGGGGGAAGTCTTCGAGAAAGGAGAGAAGATAATCCAGATCCTCCTAAGAGCTGGTTTTGCCATTAAACGAAGTAAGGTCAAGGGACCTGCTCAGGAAATTCAGTTCTTAGGAGTGAAGTGGCAAGATGGACGTCGCCTAATTCCAACGGAGGTAATTAACAAAATAGCAGCCATGTCCCCACCAACCAGCAAGAAGGAAACACAGGCTTTCCTAGGCGCTGTGGGCTTTTGGGGGATGCATATCCCCCAGTACAGTCAAATTGTAAGCCCTCTCTACCTTGTGACACGGAAGAAAAATGATTTCCAGTGGGGCCCTGAACAACAACAGGCCTTTGAACAAATCAAACAGGAGATTGCCCATGCGGTAGCCCTTGGGCCAGTAAGGACAGGACAGGACGTGAAGAACGTGCTCTACACTGCAGCCGGGAAGAATGGCCCTTCTTGGAGCCTCTGGCAGAAAGTGCCTGGGGAGACCCGAGGACGACCGCTGGGATTCTGGAATCGGGGATACAAAGGATCTGAAGCCAGCTATACACCAACTGAGAAAGAGATCCTGGCTGCTTATGAAGGACTTCGAGCTGCCTCAGAAGTGATCGGCACCGAAGCGCAGCTCCTCCTGGCACCCCGACTACCAGTGCTGGGCTGGATGTTCAAGGGGAGAGTTCCTGCTACACATCACGCCACCGATGCCACCTGGAGTAAGTGGATCGCTCTGATCACACAACGAACCCGGATAGGGAATCCTAATCGCCCTGGGATTCTGGAAATTATCACCAATTGGCCCGAAGGTGAGAGTTTCGGACTATCCTCTGAAGAAGAAGAGGAGCAGGTGACACGGGCTGAGGAGGCCCCACCATATGACAAGCTACCAGCAGATGAAAGGCGATATGCGCTCTTCACGGATGGCTCCTGCCGCATTGTAGGGACAAACCGAAAATGGAAGGCAGCCGTGTGGAGTCCCACACGGCGAGTTGCAGAAGCAACCGAAGGACAAGGTGGGTCAAGTCAGTTCGCAGAGCTTAAAGCCGTTCAGTTGGCTTTGGATATAGCTGAACGAGAGAAGTGGCCAAGACTCTATATCTACACTGACTCATGGATGGTGGCCAATGCTCTGTGGGGATGGCTAGAGCGATGGAAAAAGGCCAACTGGCAGCGCCAAGGGAAACCCATCTGGGCGGCGGAGATGTGGCAGGACATCGCTGGCCGGGTAGAGAAGCTGAGTGTGAAGGTCGGTCACGTAGACGCTCACGTACGCAAGAAACGGGCTAATGAGGAGCATCGCAACAACGAGCAGGCGGACCGAGCTGCCAGGATTAAAGTCTCTCAGGTGGATCTGGATTGGCAACACAAAGGAGAATTATTTCTGGCTCGATGGGCCCATGACGCCTCCGGTCACCAGGGGAGAGATGCAACATACAGATGGGCTCAGGACCGAGGGGTGGACTTAACCAAGGACATTGTCTCACAGGTCATCCATGACTGTGAGACATGTGCTGCCATCAAGCAGGCCAAGCGGGTGAAGCCTCTATGGTATGGTGGACGGTGGTCAAAGTACAGGTATGGGGAAGCCTGGCAAGTTGACTACATCACGCTCCCCAAAACCCGCCAGGGCAAGCGCTACGTACTGACCATGGTAGAAGGAAGTACTGGATGGCTGGAGACATACCCCGTACCTCATGCCACTGCCCGGAATACCATCCTGGGCCTTGAAAAACAAGTCCTGTGGAGACACGGCACCCCGGAGAGAATTGAGTCTGATAATGGGACCCATTTCAAGAATGGCCTCGTAGACACCTGGGCCAGAGAGCACGGCATTGAGTGGGTGTATCATATCCCCTACCATGCACCAGCTGCTGGAAAAGTTGAACGGTGCAACGGACTGCTGAAAACCACCCTGAAGGCACTGTGTGGGGAGACTCTCAAACACTGGGAGCTGCATTTAGCAAAAGCCACCTGGTTGGTCAACACGCGAGGCTCCATTAATCGAGCTGGCCC
>NW_020937893.1:0-3478 GCF_003984885.1 Neopelma chrysocephalum
GGGCCAGCTCGATTAATGGAGCCTCGCGTGTTGACCAACCAGGTGGCTTTTGCTAAATGCAGCTCCCAGTGTTTGAGAGTCTCCCCACACAGTGCCTTCAGGGTGGTTTTCAGCAGTCCGTTGCACCGTTCAACTTTTCCAGCAGCTGGTGCATGGTAGGGGATATGATACACCCACTCAATGCCGTGCTCTCTGGCCCAGGTGTCTACGAGGCCATTCTTGAAATGGGTCCCATTATCAGACTCAATTCTCTCCGGGGTGCCGTGTCTCCACAGGACTTGTTTTTCAAGGCCCAGGATGGTATTCCGGGCAGTGGCATGAGGTACGGGGTATGTCTCCAGCCATCCAGTACTTCCTTCTACCATGGTCAGTACGTAGCGCTTGCCCTGGCGGGTTTTGGGGAGCGTGATGTAGTCAACTTGCCAGGCTTCCCCATACCTGTACTTTGACCACCGTCCACCATACCATAGAGGCTTCACCCGCTTGGCCTGCTTGATGGCAGCACATGTCTCACAGTCATGGATGACCTGTGAGACAATGTCCTTGGTTAAGTCCACCCCTCGGTCCTGAGCCCATCTGTATGTTGCATCTCTCCCCTGGTGACCGGAGGCGTCATGGGCCCATCGAGCCAGAAATAATTCTCCTTTGTGTTGCCAATCCAGATCCACCTGAGAGACTTTAATCCTGGCAGCTCGGTCCGCCTGCTCGTTGTTGCGATGCTCCTCATTAGCCCGTTTCTTGCGTACGTGAGCGTCTACGTGACCGACCTTCACACTCAGCTTCTCTACCCGGCCAGCGATGTCCTGCCACATCTCCGCCGCCCAGATGGGTTTCCCTTGGCGCTGCCAGTTGGCCTTTTTCCATCGCTCTAGCCATCCCCACAGAGCATTGGCCACCATCCATGAGTCAGTGTAGATATAGAGTCTTGGCCACTTCTCTCGTTCAGCTATATCCAAAGCCAACTGAACGGCTTTAAGCTCTGCGAACTGACTTGACCCACCTTGTCCTTCGGTTGCTTCTGCAACTCGCCGTGTGGGACTCCACACGGCTGCCTTCCATTTTCGGTTTGTCCCTACAATGCGGCAGGAGCCATCCGTGAAGAGCGCATATCGCCTTTCATCTGCTGGTAGCTTGTCATATGGTGGGGCCTCCTCAGCCCGTGTCACCTGCTCCTCTTCTTCTTCAGAGGATAGTCCGAAACTCTCACCTTCGGGCCAATTGGTGATAATTTCCAGAATCCCAGGGCGATTAGGATTCCCTATCCGGGTTCGTTGTGTGATCAGAGCGATCCACTTACTCCAGGTGGCATCGGTGGCGTGATGTGTAGCAGGAACTCTCCCCTTGAACATCCAGCCCAGCACTGGTAGTCGGGGTGCCAGGAGGAGCTGCGCTTCGGTGCCGATCACTTCTGAGGCAGCTCGAAGTCCTTCATAAGCAGCCAGGATCTCTTTCTCAGTTGGTGTATAGCTGGCTTCAGATCCTTTGTATCCCCGATTCCAGAATCCCAGCGGTCGTCCTCGGGTCTCCCCAGGCACTTTCTGCCAGAGGCTCCAAGAAGGGCCATTCTTCCCGGCTGCAGTGTAGAGCACGTTCTTCACGTCCTGTCCTGTCCTTACTGGCCCAAGGGCTACCGCATGGGCAATCTCCTGTTTGATTTGTTCAAAGGCCTGTTGTTGTTCAGGGCCCCACTGGAAATCATTTTTCTTCCGTGTCACAAGGTAGAGAGGGCTTACAATTTGACTGTACTGGGGGATATGCATCCCCCAAAAGCCCACAGCGCCTAGGAAAGCCTGTGTTTCCTTCTTGCTGGTTGGTGGGGACATGGCTGCTATTTTGTTAATTACCTCCGTTGGAATTAGGCGACGTCCATCTTGCCACTTCACTCCTAAGAACTGAATTTCCTGAGCAGGTCCCTTGACCTTACTTCGTTTAATGGCAAAACCAGCTCTTAGGAGGATCTGGATTATCTTCTCTCCTTTCTCGAAGACTTCCCCCGCTGTGTTCCCCCATACAATGATGTCATCAATGTACTGTAGATGTTCTGGAGCCTCGCCCTTTTCCAGTGCAGTCTGGATCAGTCCATGGCAAATGCTGGGACTGTGTTTCCACCCCTGAGGCAGTCGATTCCAGGTGTACTGCACACCTCTCCAAGTGAAAGCAAATTGTGGCCTGCACTCCGCTGCCAAAGGAATGGAGAAGAAGGCGTTGGCAATGTCAATGGTGGCATACCACTTGGCTGCCTTGTACTCCAGCTCGTACTGGAGCTCCAGCATGTCCGGCACAGCAGCACTCAGGGGTGGTGTGACTTCATTGAGTCCACGGTAATCCACTGTCAGCCTCCACTCTCCGCTGGATTTACGCACTGGCCATATAGGGCTATTAAAGGGTGAGCGAGTCTTGCTGACCACCCCCTGGGTCTCCAGTTCACGGATCATCTTATGTATGGGAGTCACAGAGTCTCGGTCGGTGCGGTATTGCCGACGGTGCACTGTTGCTGTGGCTATCGGTACCAATTGTTCTTCAACCTTCAGCAGTCCCACAGCAGAGGGGTCCTCTGAGAGGCCAGGCAAGGTGTTCAACTGTCTAATTTCCTCTGCCTCCACAGTAGCTATGCCAAACGCCCAACGAAGTCCTTTTGGGTCTTTGAAATACCCACTCCTCAGGTAATCTATGCCAAGGATACACGGGGCCTCTGGACCAGTCACGATGGGGTGTCTGTGCCATTCCTTCCCAGTCAGGCTCACTTCAGCTTCCAGTACAGTCAGCTGTTGGGATCCCCCTGTCACCCCAGAAATAGAGATGGATTCTGCCCCTACGTATCTTGATGGCATCAAAGTACATTGTGCGCCGGTGTCAACTAAAGCCTTATATCTTTGTGGCTCTGATGTGCCAGGCCACCGAATCCACACTGTCCAATAGACTCGATTGTCCCTCTCCTCTACCTGGCTAGAGGCAGGGCACCCCTAGTCCTGGTCATGGTACTCGTTGCGCTCTTCTTGTAAGTATGACCTGGAAGTCCCTTCAAGAGGATCAGACATATCATCATTCCTGGGCCGTCTGGAGTCTTGCCTACGAGAGACTGGAGCAGCATTCATCTTCAAAGAGTTCCTTGTGGTACTTGTCCCTCTTTTCAATTCACGTACCCGGGCTGCTAAGGAAGAGGTGGGTTTCCCATCCCACTTCCTCATATCTTCTCCGTGCTCTTGGAGGTAAAACCATAGATTGCCACGTGGAGTGTACCCTCTCTCCTTAGCTGGGGGACGCTGGTTCCTGATAGCAGAGACTCTAGTTTGTCCTGGCGAGGTATGGAAGATCCCTTCCTTAATTTCTTCTCTTAGCTTCTGGTGTCTTTCTTCAGTCTTCTCTTCCAGGCTTCGAACATGTTCAGCCAGTTTGGTTTCCACCGATGAGACGTGGGCTCATAATGGGGCGGTGACAGTGTCTTCATAAATCCTGAGTTTGCTGACCAATGCACCAA
>NW_020937894.1:0-980 GCF_003984885.1 Neopelma chrysocephalum
GGTGACAGTGTCTTCATAAATCCTGAGTTTGCTGACCAATGCACCAACCTTGTCCTCTCCCTCCCTCCATTGCAGCGTTGCTAGGTAGCGGGAATACATTTCTGGCCCGAGTCGTGCAAACTTCAACCACATCTGGGATGTGCACTGTACACCATCTGGACTTTTAGGAAATCTTTCGTCCTCTGAAAAGATTATCTCCAGTACAGCCAATTCTCTCAAGCACCGGATACCTTGTTCCATCGTGTTCCACTGTCCTTGCTGTACGTGGAGGTCCTCCTTGCAAAGGTATCTCTCCCTTACACTGGACAACAGTCGCCGCCAGAGGCTGAGAGTTTCCTGCCTCCTTCCAATCCCCTGATCAATGACGACATCTCGAGACAGGGATCCCAGTTGTCTTGCTTCACTTCCATCTAGAATTGTGTCGTTAGCGGCGCCATCCCAGATTCGGAGCAGCCAGGTCAGGATGGACTCGTTTGCCTGTCGTGTGAACTCTCTCCGAAGCTCACGTAGCTCACCCAGGGATAGGGACCGAGTGATTATTTCTGGCTCTGTCTCCTCCGGTGGATGTGAAGGTCCTGCCTCTTCGTCATCATTTGCTATGCGAACTGATTTGGTCTTCGATTTCCTTTTCTGGACAGGGGCGACTGCTATTGGTTTCTGTTGTCCTTCTGGCTCCTCGATGGTTTGTGTGGGCATGGTGCCAGTTGATTTATTTCTTACTCCCTCCGACTCAGCTGTAGTTTGTGTGGACGTGGTGCCAGTTGATTTGCTCCTTCTCTCCTCCCCCTGGCAGTGCTGTACCATGTCAAGCAGTGCCCGGTAAGCAGTGGCCAGGGCCCAGCAGGTTGCTGTGAGCTGACCATCTCTGGAGCTGCCAGAGCATTTTTCCTTTACCAGTTTTATCATGCTGACAGGATCCTGCAGTTGTTCAGGGGTGAATTTCCAGATCATGGGAGGAGAAAACTTCTCCAAATACTGGC
>NW_020937895.1:0-980 GCF_003984885.1 Neopelma chrysocephalum
GCCAGTATTTGGAGAAGTTTTCTCCTCCCATGATCTGGAAATTCACCCCTGAACAACTGCAGGATCCTGTCAGCATGATAAAACTGGTAAAGGAAAAATGCTCTGGCAGCTCCAGAGATGGCCAGCTCACAGCAACCTGCTGGGCCCTGGCCACTGCCTACCGGGCACTGCTTGACATGGTACAGCACTGCCAGGGGGAGGAGAGAAGGAGCAAATCCACAGGCACCACGTCCACACAAACCACAGCTGAGTCGGAGGGAGTAAGAAATAAATCAATTGGCACCATGCTCACACAAACCATCGAGGAGACAGAAGGACAACAGAAACCAATAGCAGTCGCCCCTGTCCAGAAAAGGAAATCGAAGACCAAATCAGTTCGCATAGCAAATGATGACGAAGAGGCAGGACCTTCACATCCACCGGAGGAGACAGAACCAGAAATAATCACTCGGTCCCTATCCCTGGGTGAGCTACGTGAGCTTCGGAGAGAGTTCACACGACAGGCGAACGAGTCCATCCTGACCTGGCTGCTCCGAATCTGGGATGCCGCCGCTAACGACACAATTCTAGATGGAAGTGAAGCAAGACAACTGGGATCCCTGTCTCGAGATGTCGTCATTGATCAGGGGATTGGAAGGAGGCAGGAAACTCTCAGCCTCTGGCGGCGACTGTTGTCCAGTGTAAGGGAGAGATACCTTTGCAAGGAGGACCTCCACGTACAGCAAGGACAGTGGAACACGATGGAACAAGGTATCCGGTGCTTGAGAGAATTGGCTGTACTGGAGATAATCTTTTCAGAGGACGAAAGATTTCCTAAAAGTCCAGATGGTGTACAGTGCACATCCCAGATGTGGTTGAAGTTTGCACGACTCGGGCCAGAAATGTATTCCCGCTACCTAGCAACGCTGCAATGGAGGGAGGGAGAGGACAAGGTTGGTGCATTGGTCAGCAAACTCAGGATTTATGAAGACACTGTCACC
>NW_020937896.1:0-408 GCF_003984885.1 Neopelma chrysocephalum
AGTTTCATTGTAAATGTGTATTCAGTCCTGTTTGCCTGTCCTGGTCTGGGTTGCTACCTCTGGGGCCTCATTAAAAATCGCACCCAGCCCTTTGGGGGAACAGTGGGGAATGATTGTTTCCAGCCTCTCACCTCCTTCTTCCCCTTCAGACCTGCTACAACAGCTTTTGAAAATATTGAGTTCCCTTTTGATGTTAAGGACAGCATAATGTTATTGTTAGTGTTGCTCTGTCTGCTGCTCTGTCTGCTCTGCACTGTCTACACCATGTTTAGGATCAGAACAGGGCCTTCTAGGGAGGCTGTTTGGATGCCTGTCCTGGGAATGGATAGTGCTGAGTGGCACGGGAAGTGGGAGGACATCGGCCAGTATTTGGAGAAGTTTTCTCCTCCCATGATCTGGAAATTCACC
>NW_020937897.1:0-408 GCF_003984885.1 Neopelma chrysocephalum
GGTGAATTTCCAGATCATGGGAGGAGAAAACTTCTCCAAATACTGGCCGATGTCCTCCCACTTCCCGTGCCACTCAGCACTATCCATTCCCAGGACAGGCATCCAAACAGCCTCCCTAGAAGGCCCTGTTCTGATCCTAAACATGGTGTAGACAGTGCAGAGCAGACAGAGCAGCAGACAGAGCAACACTAACAATAACATTATGCTGTCCTTAACATCAAAAGGGAACTCAATATTTTCAAAAGCTGTTGTAGCAGGTCTGAAGGGGAAGAAGGAGGTGAGAGGCTGGAAACAATCATTCCCCACTGTTCCCCCAAAGGGCTGGGTGCGATTTTTAATGAGGCCCCAGAGGTAGCAACCCAGACCAGGACAGGCAAACAGGACTGAATACACATTTACAATGAAACT
>NW_020937898.1:0-710 GCF_003984885.1 Neopelma chrysocephalum
GGTGAATTTCCAGATCATGGGAGGAGAAAACTTCTCCAAATACTGGCTGATGTCCTCCCACTTCCCGTGCCACTCAGCGTTATCCATTCCCAGGACAGGCGTCCAAACAGCCTCCCTAGAAGGCCCTGTTCTGACCCTAAGCATGGTGTAAACAGTACAGAGCAGACAGAGCAGCAGACAGAGCAACACTAACAATAACATTATGCCGTCCTTAGCATCAAAAGGAAAATCAATATTTTCAAAAACTGTTGTACCAGGTCTGAAGGGAAAGAAGGAGGTGAGAGGCTGGAAACCACCATTCCCCACTGTTCCCCCAAAGGGCTGGGTGCAATTTTTAATGAGGCCCCAGAGGTAGCAACCTAAACCAGGACAGGTAAACAGGACTGAATACACATTTACAATGAAACTCATTGCTTCTGAGGTTATGATGACATAAACATAGTATACTAGTAAAGCAATTTGGATCCCTCTCCCTGGTCTTGAAGAGAGCATTAAAATAGGCAAATAGTTCCCCATTTGTGGAAATATGAACATGCTCAGATAAAACACCCACGTGAATGCACCAAACAACATGTTGATCAGGGAGTTTCTGTATCCAAATACACAGATGCTTAAAATGAAATTGTGATTCTGACTTCTCTCTCTCTGCCCCAACGTTTGGGCGCCAAAAATGTGCTGGTTTAAAAGTTAACCAGCAAGGGAAAATGAAC
>NW_020937899.1:0-710 GCF_003984885.1 Neopelma chrysocephalum
GTTCATTTTCCCTTGCTGGTTAACTTTTAAACCAGCACATTTTTGGCGCCCAAACGTTGGGGCAGAGAGAGAGAAGTCAGAATCACAATTTCATTTTAAGCATCTGTGTATTTGGATACAGAAACTCCCTGATCAACATGTTGTTTGGTGCATTCACGTGGGTGTTTTATCTGAGCATGTTCATATTTCCACAAATGGGGAACTATTTGCCTATTTTAATGCTCTCTTCAAGACCAGGGAGAGGGATCCAAATTGCTTTACTAGTATACTATGTTTATGTCATCATAACCTCAGAAGCAATGAGTTTCATTGTAAATGTGTATTCAGTCCTGTTTACCTGTCCTGGTTTAGGTTGCTACCTCTGGGGCCTCATTAAAAATTGCACCCAGCCCTTTGGGGGAACAGTGGGGAATGGTGGTTTCCAGCCTCTCACCTCCTTCTTTCCCTTCAGACCTGGTACAACAGTTTTTGAAAATATTGATTTTCCTTTTGATGCTAAGGACGGCATAATGTTATTGTTAGTGTTGCTCTGTCTGCTGCTCTGTCTGCTCTGTACTGTTTACACCATGCTTAGGGTCAGAACAGGGCCTTCTAGGGAGGCTGTTTGGACGCCTGTCCTGGGAATGGATAACGCTGAGTGGCACGGGAAGTGGGAGGACATCAGCCAGTATTTGGAGAAGTTTTCTCCTCCCATGATCTGGAAATTCACC
>NW_020937900.1:0-9282 GCF_003984885.1 Neopelma chrysocephalum
GGCCTGGCCCCGCGGGCACGGGGAGGGGACGGCGGCGGAGGGAGGCGCAGGAGGAGGAGGGTCAGGATCAGGATCAGGATCGGGCTGGGGGGGGGTGGTGGCGGGGAGCGCTCCGCGGCCGCCCCGCCCTCGCCGGCCCCGGGCGCCTGATGGCCGCGCTCGCCGGGGTGTTCGTGTGGGACGGGCGGCGCATCGAGGAGGAGGAGCTGCGGCGGTGCGTGAGCGGGGAGACACCGGGAACGGGATACGGGGAACAGGGCACCGGGACACCGGGGACGAGGAATGGGACACCCCCGGGAAGGGGTCACCGGGAACCGGGACATTGGGAATGGGGCACCCTCGGGAACGGGGCCCTGGGGTTGGGACACCGGGAACGGGACCCCCAAGTCCCCGGAATACCCCACCGTGGGACACTCAGGACCGGGACACTCCCCCCCCGCCTCCACTGCAGCCTCCAGGTCCCCCAGCGCCCTCTCCCCTTCCTTAGATCCTGGGAACCCCCAAATCCTCAGGATTCCCCCCGATTTCCTGGGATGGGAGTGCTCATCCTGTGTTGATCTGGGGGTGCCCTGCCAAAATTTGCCCTGGAAGGTGCCCCCTTCCTTTTTTGGGATGCTGGGGGGCACTGTTCCCTAAATCCTCTCCCTCTGGGGTATCCCCCAATTTGGACCTTAGAGTGCCCCAATTCTGATCTCAGGGTACCCCTCTGTCCCCCCAGATCCCTCCCCAGAATTCCTGAGGGGGTTGTTGGGGTGTCCCCTCCACCCCCCCCAAACTTTGGGATGCTGCCTGGGCGTGGTGTCATTGGGAATTCTCCCCATGGAAAAGGGGGTTCCCCACTCCATTGCTGGGGCCCCTCCAAACCCATCCCTGTGCCCAAAGGGGGGGATGAGGCACCCAAATCCCACGGGATGGAGGTAGAAGGCCCCCCCCCGTCCTCCAGCAGCTCCTGGAGTGTCCGTGGAATCTCGAGGCTTCCTTGGGGATAAATTCCCTTAATTACCCTATGACTCAGCAGGGTAATGGGAATCTTGGGATCTGAAATTCCACCTCCAGGTTCCTCATCCCACAGGGATTCATCACCCAGAGTTTGAGAAGCACCTCATTTAAGGCTTAATTAACCCTAGAGTTAATGAGGAATTCCCCCCCCCCCCTTTCTTGGCATCCCTGGAGATTTTAGGGAGATTCCCAGCTGGGAAAAAGCCCCAAATCCCAATTTCATTCCCCAAAAAGGAGCCTTTGGGATTGGGGATAAACCCTGGGGAGTTTTCCAGTGGCTCAGCAGGGCTGGGTTTAGTCCTGGGATTAAAACCAGGCGGGATTTCCTTGCTCAAGGTCAGGCCTTGAGCCTCCTCAACTGGATTTGAGGATTCCAAATCCTCTTCCTGGGCCTTTTCCCAGGCACAGGAACGTTCCCTGGGATTCTTCCTCTTCGTTTTTCCTTTCTCCTCATTCCATTTATTTCCTCTCCATCTCCAGCCTAATTCTGGGAGCAGCAAAGCCCCCAGTGGGATCTTGGCTGGAATTTTGGGAGCTCTTGGCAGGCAGGAATTTCCCTCCCCTCTTCCACATCCAACGTTTTTGGCTGGACAGATGGGAATGAGCCTCACACAGACCCTAAAATGATCCCAGGAATCCATGAATAGATGAAATCCATGCAGAGAATCCCTTTTTCCTCGTGGGCTGAGTCACCTCCCAGGGTTTCAGTCGACTCCCGGTTTTCCTTCCTGCTCATTTCACTTCGGGAAAGGCTTGTTTTTCCTTGGGAAAAGTAGAATTCCTGGCTGGAAGCCATGGGGGGATCACACGTGTCCCACTTGGACACGTGGAGCTGGACAGGGGCCAGGGAAGTGGCTCCAGTGTCCCCTTGGTGTCCCCTTGTCCTTGCTGTGGAGATTCCTGGGATCGGGCTGTGCCAGATGGAGCCACATCCCTAATTCAGTAATTCATGGGATTTGGGAATGAAGGAGCAGGTTTGGGGCTCTGGGCCTTGGGGTGCTCCAGTTCCGTGTCCCTTCCTCAGGGAGCCAGGAATCTTGGACTGGGAGGGGAGCAGGGCAGGCACAGCCTCATTCCAAAGGGATAAATCCCGTGGTTGTGGTTTTCCTGGCCGGGCAGGATGGATTTGGAGAAGCAGGAGCACTTTCCTCCTTGTCCCAGTTGGATCCCATCCCACCCCCCTGGGGATCGTTCCCGGCTCCCTGTCCCTGGATCCCATGTCCAGCGGCTCACCTGGTGGTTGGGAATGCTGCTGATCCCATGGATGGACAGGGCTGGGGCTGGAATGGCTCATCCCGGGGTGGGAAGGGCAGGATGGAGGGGTTGGGGTTGTGGAGGAGCCTCAATCCCAAAGGGAATACCTGCAGGAAACAGGCTGGTGGATCCAGTTGATGCTGTGGAGCTTTGGGATCTGCCTGGAGATCTGGGGGGTGGTTCCAAGGAATGGGAACACAAGTTCAGCTGGTCCCAGGTTGTTAATTCCAGCTCTATTCATTAATTACCTGCAGTAATTAGTGCCTCTGGAAGCACCCCGGGATCCTCCTCCCTCCTTCCTTGGTGTTCCCAGGGGCTTTGGGGGTGGATGAACCAGCCTTCCCTCTCCAGGGCTGTTTTTGGGAATTTAGGCCGCATTCAGAGGGATTATCCCAGTGGGGGGGAGGTTTCCAGGCTTTTTTCCACTGGATTTTTGGGAGTTGGGATCCAAATCCAGCTCCGATTTCTGTTGGCTGAGGAAGCTGAAACTGGAGGTTGATCCAGGGCTTTTCCAGCTCCTTTCCTCCTGTGACTCCCATTTCCTGCTCCAGCTGCTGTTGGAGATTCCCTTCTTCCCCCTCTCCCACCCCCTGGAACAGCAGGAACCCCATCCCTGCTTCCTTTTCCCCCCAAATCCCAGTCCTCTGCATGACTTGGGAAGGATTTGCAGCATCTCCCTGTGGGATGTGAGCAGCTCCACAGGGAATTTTGGTGCCTCCAAATCCTGCTTTTCCTTAAATCCATCTCCCATTCCATCCTGCTCACCTCCAGGAAAACAAATCCTGCTCTGCAACCCCTGAGGGTTATTTATCCTTAGGGAAAGGCTGATATTTCCAAAAACTGGAGTTCCAGCAGAGGAGAAGTGGGAAGAGGGATGAGAGGACACGTTTTCCATTCCCAGTCAGCTCTTCCCATGCGAAAAAAAAAAAATAAAGGAATTTCCAAGCCCAGGCAGCTTTTTCCACACGAAGAAATGGGATTTCCCCAGAAAATGGAATTTTCAAGCCCAGGCAGCTCTTCCCACCCCAAAACCCGGGATTTCCATGCCATTCCCACACCCAAACTCAGTTCCCTGCCCCTCTCCCTGAGTTCTGGGGTGTTTTCCGAGCCCGGGGGGCTCCTGGACGCTCCGAGGGGCCCATTCCTGACTCCTGGTGGGATTTGTTCCGGCAGCTCTGCGCAGGAGATGAAGCACATGGAGAACCTGTCCAGCCTGGCCCAGGGCAGTGGCCCCATGGAATTCCAGCCCTCGGAGCGGGAGCAGCCCTGGGAGCTCATCATGGACAAGAAGCACTTCAGGCTGTGGCGGAGGCCGATCCAGGGATCCCACCTGTACCAGTACCGAGGTATCCATGGGCTTTTCCGTGGCCCAGATCCCCTGGGATTGGACCTCACTCATCCCTGTCCTCAGGAAAAACAGGAATTACCATCCTTTACACCCATCCCTGCTGCTCCATCCCACTTTATTCTTCCAGAGGGCCTTAAAACTCCCCTTTCCCTCCTAACCCTGCCCTGGGATCACGAGTTGCTCATTGCCAATCCTTTCCTGGGATCAGGAGTTCTCATTCCAGGCTCTGTTTTCCAGTGTTTGGATCCTACACGGATGTGACTCCTAGGCAGTTCTTCAATGTCCAGGTGAGCAGCACCTTTGGAATCACTTTGGGGGGTGGGATGGAGCTCCAGGAGCCTCTTCCAGAGGATGGGATGGGGGAACTGGGAATATTCCCTTCCCTTTGTACCATTTGCACAATCTAGAGCCAATCCCAGTGGATTATCCTGTTCTCCAGGTGGGTTTTGCTGCTGGAAGTGAAGGATTGGGCTGCAGGATCCCAGTGGATTCCTGATCCCAAGTCCCTCTCTCCCAACTTCCAGGATATTAATAATTCCCTGCCTGCCCATGACACTGAATGTTCCCACAGGAGACAGGGAAAAAAAAAGGGATATTTCCCTCCCTTCATCCCCTTCTGCTGGAATTTCCGCTGACTCTGCTTCTCTCCCTTCCCAGCTGGACACGGAATATCGGAAGAAATGGGATTCCCTGGTGATCAAACTGGATGTGATCGAGCGGGACGTGGCCACGGGCTCCGAGGTGATTCACTGGGTCACCCACTTCCCGGTGAGTCCCCGCCCATCCCGGGATCTGCCCTGGGCAGGGCCGGGAGCGGGGGCTGACCCCAATCCCGGGGCCCTTCCCGCAGTATCCCATGTATTCCCGGGATTACGTCTACGTCCGGCGCTACAACGTGGACAAGGAGAACAACCTGATGGTGCTGGTGTCGAGGTGGGTGTTCCTGGAGGGAATTCCCACCATTCCCATCCCTAAAGATCCACGGGGTTATAAACTTAATTGACTTTACTGACCCCCATCGATCCCGCCAAGATTCACTTGGGAAATAAAACAACAACTGTTTTTTGGGGGGGGAAATGTCGGGTTTTTACCCCCCACCTCCAAAAAACTGGTGGATTCTGGGTGTAATTGGCACCCTGAGCTCACCTTGGGATGCTCCCCCTCCTCCCAGGGCTGTGGAGCATCCCAGCGTTCCCGAGGATCCCGAGTACGTCCGGGTGAGGACCTACGAGTCCCAGATGGTGATCCGACCCCACAAAACCTTTGATGAGGTAAATCTGGGAAAGGGGGCGGAAAACCTGGCGTGGGGAGGATCCTCCTGCTGCTCCAGAGGGAGCTGCTCCTTCTCCTGCCCTGGGAGCTGGGCAATAATCCAAACATTGGGAAAGTCCAGCCTTAGGGGTTGGATTTGATGATCTTTAAGGTCTCTTCCAGCCCAAACCATTCCATGATTTATGGGAGGGGGATGAGTTATTTTTCCAAAGGCAAGGAAAGCATATCCATGTGTGGCTTGGGAAGGATTTGCAGCTCTATCCCACTATCCTGGGACTTTTCCTTCAGGAATTTGGTGCTCTTGAGGGAGCCACACACTCCCTTTCAGAGCTCCCTTTATGAGCCTCCCAAGTCTCATTCCAAGCACTAAATCCTCTTGGGAAAAGGCTTGTGGGTTATTTCCAGGCCATCCAGAGCATGGATAGAGCTTGGAATACTCAGGGAATGCCACCCCCTCCTCCCAAATTCCCTCCTGGTGGGATTTCCTTGGGTCTTCTGTCAATGCTCTCAGAGGCTCCGGCAGCTTTTCCTGAGCAGCTCCACAGGGAATTCCTTGGGGGGGGTGGGAGTGGCTCCAGCAGGGGTTTGAGATGGGCTGGGGATCCCAGGAATGTTTGTCCCCCCAGAATGGGTTCGATTACCTGCTCACCTACAGCGACAACCCCCAGACCGTGTTCCCGCGGTACTGCGTCAGCTGGATGGTCTCCAGCGGTGAGTGCCTGGAATTCCCTCGGGATCCTCCCTCCACAGGGGCCCCCTTCCCTTCCCGCTCCAGAGCAGGGAGGGGGATACATGGAGAGGCTTAAAAAGTGACATTATGGGGGGAAGAATTGGGAAGGACCAAAAAAAACCTGGGAGGGACAGGAAGAATCAGGAGGGAAAGGAAAAGTTTGGAGGGAAAAGAAAAACTGTGAAGGAAAGGGAAAATCAGGAGGGAAAGGCAGAACTGGGAAGAAGAACCTGGGGGGAAAGGAAGAACTGGGAGGGAAAAGGAAAAATTGTGAAGGACAAGAATCAGGAGGGAAAGGAAAAATTAGGAGGGGAAAAAACAAGGAGGGAAAGGGAAAATCAGGAGGGAGAAGAAGAACGAGAAGAGCTGGGAATGGAGCCGGAGGAGGGGATGGATTGGGAGCCTCTTCCCTCAGCATTCCTGGATCCCAGCGGGCTCTCCCTCCCCCTTTTCCCAGGAATGCCGGATTTCCTGGAGAAGCTGCACTCGGCAGCCCTGAAGGCCAAGAAGATGGAGTTGGAGGTCCGGGATTACCTTTCCAAGGGCTCAGACACGGCCCCGGAGCCCTGTGGCCCCGCCCAGCTGGAATATGCCTGAGGAGCTGGAATTCTGGGAATTGCCTCGGACAGGGACCTGTGCTGTGGGATTTCAGCCCCATTTTCCCTCCCCATCCCATTCCTGATGCTCAAGGACAGGGATTTGTTCCCCCTGCTGCGTGTCTGTGGTGGAATCTGCGTCTCCTGGTTGATGTTTCCTCATCCCAACAGGGAAAAAACACGGAATTCCCACTTTTTCTGGCAGTGGGTTCTCCCCACTCCTCATCCCTGCTCAGACTGGAATGTTTTCGGGATGCGGTGGCACCACAGGGATTGGTGATGGTGCTCCACGTCACCATTTCCAGGGGGTTTCCCCCCAGAAACAGCCCTTTGAACTCATCCCTTTGGGATTTCTGGGACTGGGGGTTGGGATTACTGGGATGGGGGGTTGGGATTACTGGGAAGGGACGTTTGAACTGGTGAATCTGGGAATAAAAGGCAGTTTTGGGGGGTTTTTAGGGATTGGGGGGCACTGGTGCTGCCCTGGGTCACCCTGAGCCCCTCCCCAGTTTGGGGGGTCTCCGTCGGCCTTGGGAATCTGGAGAAACAGCAGGAGCAGGAAACTATTTAATAAACATCTAGGATCTTCATTAGCTCCTAATTAATGACCCCCCTTCTCCCAGTCACCAGTTTGGGGGGGTTTGGGCCCCCCTTTAATCATCGCTATAAATTCTCACTTTATAATAAATTTATCCTAATTTTATCATTCCCTTTGGAGCATCCAATTTTCACCTTCCCTCCTTCCCAAAATTTAGCCCCCCCGCCCAATTAGCACCGATAATTAATGAGGAAGACTTCAAGAGAGGGAACCATCTCCCTCACACCTGGAATTCTGGGGGAGTTTCCCGTGGGTCTGATTTTTTTAGGGGGGGGTTTCCAGTGGATCCCACCTCCCCAGAGACTGGAATTCTGGGGATGGGGGGGGTTCCAGTGGGTTCCACACCCCCTCCTTCCCCAGCATGGAATTTTGGGATCTGGGAATGCCAGCGGTGGGACACACCTTTATTGCACACAGAGAGCAGCAGGCAGCGAGTGCAGAGGGGGGGCTGGGGGTCCTGGGGGAGGTGGGGGGAGTTACACCCCTCAGCCCCCCCAGCCCCCTTTTTGGGAGGGGGAAAGGGGTGGTTTCCCTGAGTTTCCCCCTCCTGAATCCCCCCAGGGTGGCTCAAACTTGGGGGTCCCCAAGGAACCTCGTACCGGGACCCCCCAAAGAACCTCGTACCGAGGGGTCCTGGGGGTGGCTTCCCGGGGGGATTTTATCCCGGGGGGGTCCCCCTGGTGGGATCTTGTCCCTTGGGGTCCCCCCGAGGGGTCACAGCAGGTTCTTGTTGCGCTTGGGGACGATTTTCCTCACGGTCCTTCGCTCCGAGATGTTCCTCCGGACGCGGACGGTGGGGCCCGGGGGGGGGCTCAGGGGCCAGCGAGGGGCTCGAGTGGGCCTTGGTCAGAGTGGGGGGGTCCGGGGGGGCCCCCCCTGCCTGTGCCTCCCACCCCTCCAGGTCCCGGGCGCCCGAGTTCAGCCACGTCTCCAGCACCTGCACGTAGGTCTCGTAGCGCCGGCGCTGGGGGGACGAGGGGGTCACAGACGGGTCACCCCCCTGGTCACCCCCCCCTGTCCCTGTGTCCCCTCCTGTCCCCAGGGTCTCTCTGTTCCATAGCAGTGTCCATCCCATGGGAAAAATAGGGGTGGGGATGGACACCACTACAGGGACACTACTGGTGACCTCATGTCCCTGTGTCCCCCCCCATCCCTGGGGTTCCCCTGTCCCATAGTGGTGTCCATCCCATTGGAAAAATAAGGATGGGAATGAGCCACTATCCCGGGGACATTCCTGGTGTTCCCAGTGTTCCCCCCTGTCCCAGTGCTGTCTCCACCATCAGGAGGATAAGGATGGAGATGAGCCATTGCCACGGGGACGTTCCTGGTGTCCTCCGTGGAGAAGGATTAAAATAAGAAACCACCCTGGGGACCTCCCCAGTGTCCCTGATGTGTCCTGGTGTTCCCCCTGGCTCGGGTGTCCCCATGTCCCCACTCACCTCCTCCAGCAGGAATTCCTTCTTGACCCGATACTCGTCCAGGTCCCGGGCACGGCCCCGGCCCTCGGGGAGGTGCCTCTGGTGCTCCAGGAGCTCCTGCCCCACCCGCTCCAGCCACTGCTCGTGGCACCGCAGCTGCTCCTCCTGGGGGGAGACCAGAGCTGACCCCCACCCGCCCACCCGGGGGGCTCGGGGGGGACTGGTGGGCACCCAGGGGTGTCTCCACCCACCCAAGGGGCTTGGGGGTCTCACCGGGGGCTGTGGGGAGGATGGAGCTGGGTGGGCGCCCAGGGGTGAACCCCCCCACTCAGGGGGCTTGGGGGGGTCTCACTCGGGGGTTTCAGCTGGGGGTGATGGGCACCCATGGGTGTCAGCCCTGTTTGGGGGTCTCACCGGGGGGCTCCTGCTGGGGGCCGTGGGCAGGATGGGCCTCACGAAGCGTCGCTGGGACCCCACGGCCGCCGGGAACGGAGGGGAGGAGAACAGGGCGGCCACGAGATTGATCCGGGAAATCCAGGACAGCATCTCCTCGGGGGTGCTGGGTCGTGACATCACCGGTGACGTCACCAGTGCTGCCACACCCTGCAGGGACCCCCCGCCGTGCCCCCCCTGCCCCCCCAGGTCACTCACGGCGCCTGGAACAGGAACAGCCTCCGCTCGGCCGTTTGCAGCCGGAACACGTTGGGCCGCTTGGTGTATTTGGGGGCCCTCTCAGCCAGGGCATGATGGACCCCCAGGGGCTCCTCGGCCCCCCCACCCTCCTCCGGGGGGGGCCCCGGGGAGTCCCGGCTCTGAGGGGCGTCGGGAGACCCCCCGGTTCCCCCCCCCCGGCCTTGAGGAAGAACAGGAAGGTCCCGCGGAGAACGGCCTGGAAGGGCTTCCAGCCCCGGCGGCCCCAGGGAGCTGGAACGGCGGGAGGGGGGTGGGACACAAGGGACACCCCAAAAATACCCCCCTACAGTGGGACACCGCCCTGCTGCAGTGGAGCCTGAAATGGGCCCCCCCCGGGTCACAGTGGAGCTCAAACAGTCCCACATCTCTGTCCC
>NW_020937901.1:0-9271 GCF_003984885.1 Neopelma chrysocephalum
GGCCTGGCCCCGCGGGCACGGGGAGGGGACGGCGGCGGAGGGAGGCGCAGGAGGAGGAGGGTCAGGATCAGGATCAGGATCGGGCTGGGGGGGGGTGGTGGCGGGGAGCGCTCCGCGGCCGCCCCGCCCTCGCCGGCCCCGGGCGCCTGATGGCCGCGCTCGCCGGGGTGTTCGTGTGGGACGGGCGGCGCATCGAGGAGGAGGAGCTGCGGCGGTGCGTGAGCGGGGAGACACCGGGAACGGGATACGGGGAACAGGGCACCGGGACACCGGGGACGAGGAATGGGACACCCCCGGGAAGGGGTCACCGGGAACCGGGACATTGGGAATGGGGCACCCTCGGGAACGGGGCCCTGGGGTTGGGACACCGGGAACGGGACCCCCAAGTCCCCGGAATACCCCACCGTGGGACACTCAGGACCGGGACACTCCCCCCCGCCTCCACTGCAGCCTCCAGGTCCCCCAGCGCCCTCTCCCCTTCCTTAGATCCTGGGAACCCCCAAATCCTCAGGATTCCCCCCGATTTCCTGGGATGGGAGTGCTCATCCTGTGTTGATCTGGGGGTGCCCTGCCAAAATTTGCCCTGGAAGGTGCCCCCTTCCTTTTTTGGGATGCTGGGGGGCACTGTTCCCTAAATCCTCTCCCTCTGGGGTATCCCCCAATTTGGACCTTAGAGTGCCCCAATTCTGATCTCAGGGTACCCCTCTGTCCCCCCAGATCCCTCCCCAGAATTCCTGAGGGGGTTGTTGGGGTGTCCCCTCCACCCCCCCAAACTTTGGGATGCTGCCTGGGCGTGGTGTCATTGGGAATTCTCCCCATGGAAAAGGGGGTTCCCCACTCCATTGCTGGGGCCCCTCCAAACCCATCCCTGTGCCCAAAGGGGGGGATGAGGCACCCAAATCCCACGGGATGGAGGTAGAAGGCCCCCCCCCGTCCTCCAGCAGCTCCTGGAGTGTCCGTGGAATCTCGAGGCTTCCTTGGGGATAAATTCCCTTAATTACCCTATGACTCAGCAGGGTAATGGGAATCTTGGGATCTGAAATTCCACCTCCAGGTTCCTCATCCCACAGGGATTCATCACCCAGAGTTTGAGAAGCACCTCATTTAAGGCTTAATTAACCCTAGAGTTAATGAGGAATTCCCCCCCCCCCCTTTCTTGGCATCCCTGGAGATTTTAGGGAGATTCCCAGCTGGGAAAAAGCCCCAAATCCCAATTTCATTCCCCAAAAAGGAGCCTTTGGGATTGGGGATAAACCCTGGGGAGTTTTCCAGTGGCTCAGCAGGGCTGGGTTTAGTCCTGGGATTAAAACCAGGCGGGATTTCCTTGCTCAAGGTCAGGCCTTGAGCCTCCTCAACTGGATTTGAGGATTCCAAATCCTCTTCCTGGGCCTTTTCCCAGGCACAGGAACGTTCCCTGGGATTCTTCCTCTTCGTTTTTCCTTTCTCCTCATTCCATTTATTTCCTCTCCATCTCCAGCCTAATTCTGGGAGCAGCAAAGCCCCCAGTGGGATCTTGGCTGGAATTTTGGGAGCTCTTGGCAGGCAGGAATTTCCCTCCCCTCTTCCACATCCAACGTTTTTGGCTGGACAGATGGGAATGAGCCTCACACAGACCCTAAAATGATCCCAGGAATCCATGAATAGATGAAATCCATGCAGAGAATCCCTTTTTCCTCGTGGGCTGAGTCACCTCCCAGGGTTTCAGTCGACTCCCGGTTTTCCTTCCTGCTCATTTCACTTCGGGAAAGGCTTGTTTTTCCTTGGGAAAAGTAGAATTCCTGGCTGGAAGCCATGGGGGGATCACACGTGTCCCACTTGGACACGTGGAGCTGGACAGGGGCCAGGGAAGTGGCTCCAGTGTCCCCTTGGTGTCCCCTTGTCCTTGCTGTGGAGATTCCTGGGATCGGGCTGTGCCAGATGGAGCCACATCCCTAATTCAGTAATTCATGGGATTTGGGAATGAAGGAGCAGGTTTGGGGCTCTGGGCCTTGGGGTGCTCCAGTTCCGTGTCCCTTCCTCAGGGAGCCAGGAATCTTGGACTGGGAGGGGAGCAGGGCAGGCACAGCCTCATTCCAAAGGGATAAATCCCGTGGTTGTGGTTTTCCTGGCCGGGCAGGATGGATTTGGAGAAGCAGGAGCACTTTCCTCCTTGTCCCAGTTGGATCCCATCCCACCCCCCTGGGGATCGTTCCCGGCTCCCTGTCCCTGGATCCCATGTCCAGCGGCTCACCTGGTGGTTGGGAATGCTGCTGATCCCATGGATGGACAGGGCTGGGGCTGGAATGGCTCATCCCGGGGTGGGAAGGGCAGGATGGAGGGGTTGGGGTTGTGGAGGAGCCTCAATCCCAAAGGGAATACCTGCAGGAAACAGGCTGGTGGATCCAGTTGATGCTGTGGAGCTTTGGGATCTGCCTGGAGATCTGGGGGGTGGTTCCAAGGAATGGGAACACAAGTTCAGCTGGTCCCAGGTTGTTAATTCCAGCTCTATTCATTAATTACCTGCAGTAATTAGTGCCTCTGGAAGCACCCCGGGATCCTCCTCCCTCCTTCCTTGGTGTTCCCAGGGGCTTTGGGGGTGGATGAACCAGCCTTCCCTCTCCAGGGCTGTTTTTGGGAATTTAGGCCGCATTCAGAGGGATTATCCCAGTGGGGGGGAGGTTTCCAGGCTTTTTTCCACTGGATTTTTGGGAGTTGGGATCCAAATCCAGCTCCGATTTCTGTTGGCTGAGGAAGCTGAAACTGGAGGTTGATCCAGGGCTTTTCCAGCTCCTTTCCTCCTGTGACTCCCATTTCCTGCTCCAGCTGCTGTTGGAGATTCCCTTCTTCCCCCTCTCCCACCCCCTGGAACAGCAGGAACCCCATCCCTGCTTCCTTTTCCCCCCAAATCCCAGTCCTCTGCATGACTTGGGAAGGATTTGCAGCATCTCCCTGTGGGATGTGAGCAGCTCCACAGGGAATTTTGGTGCCTCCAAATCCTGCTTTTCCTTAAATCCATCTCCCATTCCATCCTGCTCACCTCCAGGAAAACAAATCCTGCTCTGCAACCCCTGAGGGTTATTTATCCTTAGGGAAAGGCTGATATTTCCAAAAACTGGAGTTCCAGCAGAGGAGAAGTGGGAAGAGGGATGAGAGGACACGTTTTCCATTCCCAGTCAGCTCTTCCCATGCGAAAAAAAAAAAATAAAGGAATTTCCAAGCCCAGGCAGCTTTTTCCACACGAAGAAATGGGATTTCCCCAGAAAATGGAATTTTCAAGCCCAGGCAGCTCTTCCCACCCCAAAACCCGGGATTTCCATGCCATTCCCACACCCAAACTCAGTTCCCTGCCCCTCTCCCTGAGTTCTGGGGTGTTTTCCGAGCCCGGGGGGCTCCTGGACGCTCCGAGGGGCCCATTCCTGACTCCTGGTGGGATTTGTTCCGGCAGCTCTGCGCAGGAGATGAAGCACATGGAGAACCTGTCCAGCCTGGCCCAGGGCAGTGGCCCCATGGAATTCCAGCCCTCGGAGCGGGAGCAGCCCTGGGAGCTCATCATGGACAAGAAGCACTTCAGGCTGTGGCGGAGGCCGATCCAGGGATCCCACCTGTACCAGTACCGAGGTATCCATGGGCTTTTCCGTGGCCCAGATCCCCTGGGATTGGACCTCACTCATCCCTGTCCTCAGGAAAAACAGGAATTACCATCCTTTACACCCATCCCTGCTGCTCCATCCCACTTTATTCTTCCAGAGGGCCTTAAAACTCCCCTTTCCCTCCTAACCCTGCCCTGGGATCACGAGTTGCTCATTGCCAATCCTTTCCTGGGATCAGGAGTTCTCATTCCAGGCTCTGTTTTCCAGTGTTTGGATCCTACACGGATGTGACTCCTAGGCAGTTCTTCAATGTCCAGGTGAGCAGCACCTTTGGAATCACTTTGGGGGGTGGGATGGAGCTCCAGGAGCCTCTTCCAGAGGATGGGATGGGGGAACTGGGAATATTCCCTTCCCTTTGTACCATTTGCACAATCTAGAGCCAATCCCAGTGGATTATCCTGTTCTCCAGGTGGGTTTTGCTGCTGGAAGTGAAGGATTGGGCTGCAGGATCCCAGTGGATTCCTGATCCCAAGTCCCTCTCTCCCAACTTCCAGGATATTAATAATTCCCTGCCTGCCCATGACACTGAATGTTCCCACAGGAGACAGGGAAAAAAAAAGGGATATTTCCCTCCCTTCATCCCCTTCTGCTGGAATTTCCGCTGACTCTGCTTCTCTCCCTTCCCAGCTGGACACGGAATATCGGAAGAAATGGGATTCCCTGGTGATCAAACTGGATGTGATCGAGCGGGACGTGGCCACGGGCTCCGAGGTGATTCACTGGGTCACCCACTTCCCGGTGAGTCCCCGCCCATCCCGGGATCTGCCCTGGGCAGGGCCGGGAGCGGGGGCTGACCCCAATCCCGGGGCCCTTCCCGCAGTATCCCATGTATTCCCGGGATTACGTCTACGTCCGGCGCTACAACGTGGACAAGGAGAACAACCTGATGGTGCTGGTGTCGAGGTGGGTGTTCCTGGAGGGAATTCCCACCATTCCCATCCCTAAAGATCCACGGGGTTATAAACTTAATTGACTTTACTGACCCCCATCGATCCCGCCAAGATTCACTTGGGAAATAAAACAACAACTGTTTTTTGGGGGGGGAAATGTCGGGTTTTTACCCCCCACCTCCAAAAAACTGGTGGATTCTGGGTGTAATTGGCACCCTGAGCTCACCTTGGGATGCTCCCCCTCCTCCCAGGGCTGTGGAGCATCCCAGCGTTCCCGAGGATCCCGAGTACGTCCGGGTGAGGACCTACGAGTCCCAGATGGTGATCCGACCCCACAAAACCTTTGATGAGGTAAATCTGGGAAAGGGGGCGGAAAACCTGGCGTGGGGAGGATCCTCCTGCTGCTCCAGAGGGAGCTGCTCCTTCTCCTGCCCTGGGAGCTGGGCAATAATCCAAACATTGGGAAAGTCCAGCCTTAGGGGTTGGATTTGATGATCTTTAAGGTCTCTTCCAGCCCAAACCATTCCATGATTTATGGGAGGGGGATGAGTTATTTTTCCAAAGGCAAGGAAAGCATATCCATGTGTGGCTTGGGAAGGATTTGCAGCTCTATCCCACTATCCTGGGACTTTTCCTTCAGGAATTTGGTGCTCTTGAGGGAGCCACACACTCCCTTTCAGAGCTCCCTTTATGAGCCTCCCAAGTCTCATTCCAAGCACTAAATCCTCTTGGGAAAAGGCTTGTGGGTTATTTCCAGGCCATCCAGAGCATGGATAGAGCTTGGAATACTCAGGGAATGCCACCCCCTCCTCCCAAATTCCCTCCTGGTGGGATTTCCTTGGGTCTTCTGTCAATGCTCTCAGAGGCTCCGGCAGCTTTTCCTGAGCAGCTCCACAGGGAATTCCTTGGGGGGGTGGGAGTGGCTCCAGCAGGGGTTTGAGATGGGCTGGGGATCCCAGGAATGTTTGTCCCCCCAGAATGGGTTCGATTACCTGCTCACCTACAGCGACAACCCCCAGACCGTGTTCCCGCGGTACTGCGTCAGCTGGATGGTCTCCAGCGGTGAGTGCCTGGAATTCCCTCGGGATCCTCCCTCCACAGGGGCCCCCTTCCCTTCCCGCTCCAGAGCAGGGAGGGGGATACATGGAGAGGCTTAAAAAGTGACATTATGGGGGGAAGAATTGGGAAGGACCAAAAAAAACCTGGGAGGGACAGGAAGAATCAGGAGGGAAAGGAAAAGTTTGGAGGGAAAAGAAAAACTGTGAAGGAAAGGGAAAATCAGGAGGGAAAGGCAGAACTGGGAAGAAGAACCTGGGGGGAAAGGAAGAACTGGGAGGGAAAAGGAAAAATTGTGAAGGACAAGAATCAGGAGGGAAAGGAAAAATTAGGAGGGGAAAAAACAAGGAGGGAAAGGGAAAATCAGGAGGGAGAAGAACGAGAAGAGCTGGGAATGGAGCCGGAGGAGGGGATGGATTGGGAGCCTCTTCCCTCAGCATTCCTGGATCCCAGCGGGCTCTCCCTCCCCCTTTTCCCAGGAATGCCGGATTTCCTGGAGAAGCTGCACTCGGCAGCCCTGAAGGCCAAGAAGATGGAGTTGGAGGTCCGGGATTACCTTTCCAAGGGCTCAGACACGGCCCCGGAGCCCTGTGGCCCCGCCCAGCTGGAATATGCCTGAGGAGCTGGAATTCTGGGAATTGCCTCGGACAGGGACCTGTGCTGTGGGATTTCAGCCCCATTTTCCCTCCCCATCCCATTCCTGATGCTCAAGGACAGGGATTTGTTCCCCCTGCTGCGTGTCTGTGGTGGAATCTGCGTCTCCTGGTTGATGTTTCCTCATCCCAACAGGGAAAAAACACGGAATTCCCACTTTTTCTGGCAGTGGGTTCTCCCCACTCCTCATCCCTGCTCAGACTGGAATGTTTTCGGGATGCGGTGGCACCACAGGGATTGGTGATGGTGCTCCACGTCACCATTTCCAGGGGGTTTCCCCCCAGAAACAGCCCTTTGAACTCATCCCTTTGGGATTTCTGGGACTGGGGGTTGGGATTACTGGGATGGGGGGTTGGGATTACTGGGAAGGGACGTTTGAACTGGTGAATCTGGGAATAAAAGGCAGTTTTGGGGGGTTTTTAGGGATTGGGGGGCACTGGTGCTGCCCTGGGTCACCCTGAGCCCCTCCCCAGTTTGGGGGGTCTCCGTCGGCCTTGGGAATCTGGAGAAACAGCAGGAGCAGGAAACTATTTAATAAACATCTAGGATCTTCATTAGCTCCTAATTAATGACCCCCCTTCTCCCAGTCACCAGTTTGGGGGGGTTTGGGCCCCCCTTTAATCATCGCTATAAATTCTCACTTTATAATAAATTTATCCTAATTTTATCATTCCCTTTGGAGCATCCAATTTTCACCTTCCCTCCTTCCCAAAATTTAGCCCCCCCGCCCAATTAGCACCGATAATTAATGAGGAAGACTTCAAGAGAGGGAACCATCTCCCTCACACCTGGAATTCTGGGGGAGTTTCCCGTGGGTCTGATTTTTTTAGGGGGGGGTTTCCAGTGGATCCCACCTCCCCAGAGACTGGAATTCTGGGGATGGGGGGGGTTCCAGTGGGTTCCACACCCCCTCCTTCCCCAGCATGGAATTTTGGGATCTGGGAATGCCAGCGGTGGGACACACCTTTATTGCACACAGAGAGCAGCAGGCAGCGAGTGCAGAGGGGGGGCTGGGGGTCCTGGGGGAGGTGGGGGGAGTTACACCCCTCAGCCCCCCCAGCCCCCTTTTTGGGAGGGGGAAAGGGGTGGTTTCCCTGAGTTTCCCCCTCCTGAATCCCCCCAGGGTGGCTCAAACTTGGGGGTCCCCAAGGAACCTCGTACCGGGACCCCCCAAAGAACCTCGTACCGAGGGGTCCTGGGGGTGGCTTCCCGGGGGGATTTTATCCCGGGGGGGTCCCCCTGGTGGGATCTTGTCCCTTGGGGTCCCCCCGAGGGGTCACAGCAGGTTCTTGTTGCGCTTGGGGACGATTTTCCTCACGGTCCTTCGCTCCGAGATGTTCCTCCGGACGCGGACGGTGGGGCCCGGGGGGGGCTCAGGGGCCAGCGAGGGGCTCGAGTGGGCCTTGGTCAGAGTGGGGGGGTCCAGGGGGGCCCCCCCTGCCTGTGCCTCCCACCCCTCCAGGTCCCGGGCGCCCGAGTTCAGCCACGTCTCCAGCACCTGCACGTAGGTCTCGTAGCGCCGGCGCTGGGGGGACGAGGGGGTCACAGACGGGTCACCCCCCTGGTCACCCCCCCTGTCCCTGTGTCCCCTCCTGTCCCCAGGGTCTCTCTGTTCCATAGCAGTGTCCATCCCATGGGAAAAATAGGGGTGGGGATGGACACCACTACAGGGACACTACTGGTGACCTCATGTCCCTGTGTCCCCCCCCATCCCTGGGGTTCCCCTGTCCCATAGTGGTGTCCATCCCATTGGAAAAATAAGGATGGGAATGAGCCACTATCCCGGGGACATTCCTGGTGTTCCCAGTGTTCCCCCCTGTCCCAGTGCTGTCTCCACCATCAGGAGGATAAGGATGGAGATGAGCCATTGCCACGGGGACGTTCCTGGTGTCCTCCGTGGAGAAGGATTAAAATAAGAAACCACCCTGGGGACCTCCCCAGTGTCCCTGATGTGTCCTGGTGTTCCCCCTGGCTCGGGTGTCCCCATGTCCCCACTCACCTCCTCCAGCAGGAATTCCTTCTTGACCCGATACTCGTCCAGGTCCCGGGCACGGCCCCGGCCCTCGGGGAGGTGCCTCTGGTGCTCCAGGAGCTCCTGCCCCACCCGCTCCAGCCACTGCTCGTGGCACCGCAGCTGCTCCTCCTGGGGGGAGACCAGAGCTGACCCCCACCCGCCCACCCGGGGGGCTCGGGGGGGACTGGTGGGCACCCAGGGGTGTCTCCACCCACCCAAGGGGCTTGGGGGTCTCACCGGGGGCTGTGGGGAGGATGGAGCTGGGTGGGCGCCCAGGGGTGAACCCCCCCACTCAGGGGGCTTGGGGGGGTCTCACTCGGGGGTTTCAGCTGGGGGTGATGGGCACCCATGGGTGTCAGCCCTGTTTGGGGGTCTCACCGGGGGGCTCCTGCTGGGGGCCGTGGGCAGGATGGGCCTCACAAAGCGTCGCTGGGACCCCACGGCCGCCGGGAACGGAGGGGAGGAGAACAGGGCGGCCACGAGATTGATCCGGGAAATCCAGGACAGCATCTCCTCGGGGGTGCTGGGTCGTGACATCACCGGTGACGTCACCAGTGCTGCCACACCCTGCAGGGACCCCCCGCCGTGCCCCCCCTGCCCCCCCAGGTCACTCACGGCGCCTGGAACAGGAACAGCCTCCGCTCGGCCGTTTGCAGCCGGAACACGTTGGGCCGCTTGGTGTATTTGGGGGCCCTCTCAGCCAGGGCATGATGGACCCCCAGGGGCTCCTCGGCCCCCCCACCCTCCTCCGGGGGGGCCCCGGGGAGTCCCGGCTCTGAGGGGCGTCGGGAGACCCCCCGGTTCCCCCCCCCGGCCTTGAGGAAGAACAGGAAGGTCCCGCGGAGAACGGCCTGGAAGGGCTTCCAGCCCCGGCGGCCCCAGGGAGCTGGAACGGCGGGAGGGGGGTGGGACACAAGGGACACCCCAAAAATACCCCCCTACAGTGGGACACCGCCCTGCTGCAGTGGAGCCTGAAATGGGCCCCCCCGGGTCACAGTGGAGCTCAAACAGTCCCACATCTCTGTCCC
>NW_020937902.1:0-479 GCF_003984885.1 Neopelma chrysocephalum
GGGCGTGTCCCTTCCACAGGCCCCGCCCCATCCCCAACTCGCCTCCCTCCGCCGCCGTCCCCTCCCCGTGCCCGCGGGGCCAGGCCCGCCGCGCCCGCCGCGCCCCGTGCACCGTCACGCAGCTGCACTGGCGGGCGAGCAGCGCGGCGGGGGCGGCCCGGGGGGTCCCTGCGGGTGTCCCTGCTCGGGGGGTCCCGGGGGTCCCTCCGCGGGGGCTCCGCGCGGCGCGGGCGCCGAGCGCCCTCCACATGCCGCCGGAACGGCCCGTCGCCCCCGCGGCAACGTCATCGCCCCGCGCCGCGCAGCCCATTGGCTGCGGCCGCACCGCCCCCCGCGCTCATTGGGCCGTGTGGGACGGGCGGCCACGCCCACCGGGAGGGCAAGGGCGAGGGCGGGGGCGGAGCCTGAGATGCGGGATTGGGCGGAGCTTGTGGGAGGCGAGTTGGGGATGGGGCGGGGCCTGTGGAAGGGACACGCCC
>NW_020937903.1:0-440 GCF_003984885.1 Neopelma chrysocephalum
GGGCGTGTCCCTTCCACAGGCCCCGCCCCATCCCCAACTCGCCTCCCACAAGCTCCGCCCAATCCCGCATCTCAGGCTCCGCCCCCGCCCTCGCCCTTGCCCTCCCGGTGGGCGTGGCCGCCCGTCCCACACGGCCCAATGAGCGCGGGGGGCGGTGCGGCCGCAGCCAATGGGCTGCGCGGCGCGGGGCGATGACGTTGCCGCGGGGGCGACGGGCCGTTCCGGCGGCATGTGGAGGGCGCTCGGCGCCCGCGCCGCGCGGAGCCCCCGCGGAGGGACCCCCGGGACCCCCCGAGCAGGGACACCCGCAGGGACCCCCCGGGCCGCCCCCGCCGCGCTGCTCGCCCGCCAGTGCAGCTGCGTGACGGTGCACGGGGCGCGGCGGGCGCGGCGGGCCTGGCCCCGCGGGCACGGGGAGGGGACGGCGGCGGAGGGAGGCG
>NW_020937904.1:0-479 GCF_003984885.1 Neopelma chrysocephalum
GGGCGTGTCCCTTCCACAGGCCCCGCCCCATCCCCAACTCGCCTCCCTCCGCCGCCGTCCCCTCCCCGTGCCCGCGGGGCCAGGCCCGCCGCGCCCGCCGCGCCCCGTGCACCGTCACGCAGCTGCACTGGCGGGCGAGCAGCGCGGCGGGGGCGGCCCGGGGGGTCCCTGCGGGTGTCCCTGCTCGGGGGGTCCCGGGGGTCCCTCCGCGGGGGCTCCGCGCGGCGCGGGCGCCGAGCGCCCTCCACATGCCGCCGGAACGGCCCGTCGCCCCCGCGGCAACGTCATCGCCCCGCGCCGCGCAGCCCATTGGCTGCGGCCGCACCGCCCCCCGCGCTCATTGGGCCGTGTGGGACGGGCGGCCACGCCCACCGGGAGGGCAAGGGCGAGGGCGGGGGCGGAGCCTGAGATGCGGGATTGGGCGGAGCTTGTGGGAGGCGAGTTGGGGATGGGGCGGGGCCTGTGGAAGGGACACGCCC
>NW_020937905.1:0-440 GCF_003984885.1 Neopelma chrysocephalum
GGGCGTGTCCCTTCCACAGGCCCCGCCCCATCCCCAACTCGCCTCCCACAAGCTCCGCCCAATCCCGCATCTCAGGCTCCGCCCCCGCCCTCGCCCTTGCCCTCCCGGTGGGCGTGGCCGCCCGTCCCACACGGCCCAATGAGCGCGGGGGGCGGTGCGGCCGCAGCCAATGGGCTGCGCGGCGCGGGGCGATGACGTTGCCGCGGGGGCGACGGGCCGTTCCGGCGGCATGTGGAGGGCGCTCGGCGCCCGCGCCGCGCGGAGCCCCCGCGGAGGGACCCCCGGGACCCCCCGAGCAGGGACACCCGCAGGGACCCCCCGGGCCGCCCCCGCCGCGCTGCTCGCCCGCCAGTGCAGCTGCGTGACGGTGCACGGGGCGCGGCGGGCGCGGCGGGCCTGGCCCCGCGGGCACGGGGAGGGGACGGCGGCGGAGGGAGGCG
>NW_020937906.1:0-2151 GCF_003984885.1 Neopelma chrysocephalum
GGGAATTCCTGCAGGGAAATCCTCACAGGTACAGCCAGGGAATTCCAACCAGGAATTCCTACAGGGAAAGCCTCACATTTTTGGTGGATTTCTGGCTGGGTTTTGGGTGTTTGTCCCTGCGTTTCACCCCGAGCTCTGCCCTTGCCCACGTCCCTGTTCATCCCAAACCACCCTGTGACTGATTTTTCTCCCGTTTCTCCCCGTTTTCCCTGTCCCTCCCAGTCCTGCAATGTGCCACCGTCATCGGGTTCTGCTACTGGGCGTCGGAGCTGATCCTGGCGCAGCAGCAGCAGCACAAGAAGTACCACGGCTCCCAGGTCTACGTCACCTTCGCCGTCAGCTTCTACCTGGTGGCGGGGGCAGGGGGGGCCTCGATCCTGGCCACGGCCGCCAACCTGCTCCGGCATTATCCCACCGAGGAGGAGGAGCAGGCGCTGGAGCTGCTCTCGGAGATGGAGGAGAACGAGCCCTACCCGGCCGAGTACGAGGTGATCAACCAGTTCCAGCCTCCGCCAGCCTACACCCCCTGATCCCGCCTGGAATGTCCCTCCGGCCCCGCTCCCACCTCCTGCGGCTCCCGGGGCCCTCCACAAGAGGTTTTTGGGGCGGATTGGCGGCGTTTGATTCCCGGCCTTGGGTTTGTGGCTCCGCGGCGACGTTTGGACTCGGCCTCGTTCCCCCCACGTGGCTCCTCCTGGGAATGGGGCATCCACGGTTCCCCTGGGAATGAGGGATCCACAGTCCTCCTGAGAATGAGGGATCCACAATCCTGAGAATGAGGGATCCACAATTCTCCTGGGAATGAGAGGTTTGGGATCCACCGTTCTTCTTGGAATAAGGGGTGTGGGGTCCACAATTCTTGGAATGAGGGGTGTGGGATCCACATTCCCACATCAGAGCTTGTTCCCTCCTCCTCCGAGGCCCCCAAGGCCTGGACACAAGTGGATATATTTATATATATTTATATATATTTATATCAGGGAAGCTCCCACCACATTCCCGGGGCAGGGATGGCTCATCCTGCACGGCAGGAGGTGGAAATTCCCACTCCCAGCTCTCCCTGCACCTCTCTTCCCACCACACAGACATTCTGCACTTTATTCCAGGCTCTGGGAAGGACTGGGACAGTTTTGGGGCCCCTGGCACTGCACGGGGAGGAAAACTCTGGGGGTTTTTGGGATCATCTGGCTCCTGCCGGCAAAATTTTGGGATTTTTAGCCAAAATAACCCCAGACTTTGGCCCAGCCACAGCTCCTGGGAAGCAGGAGCCCACGCTGGAAAAATCCTGGAGCTTTTATGCAAATCCCTCCACGCCGCCCCCACTCTCCTGCTTTTTCCTCCCAAATTCTGTGTTTTTCCCTCCTGCTCTTGGTTCCTTGCCCCCTTTTCCCTCCTCAATCCCTGAGATGCTCCATCCAGGAGCAGACACTTTCCCTGCATGGTGCTGGAGCAACAGGAGAAGCTGATCCAGCATTTCCCATCCTGGAGGAGGAATCCAGCAGATTTTGGGGCTGTTTAAGGCAAATAATAAGGAAAAAACCCATGGGATTCATCGACCAGCACCGAAAATCCCATCAGGGAATCATGGAATGGTTTGGCTTGGAAGGACCTGAAAGACGATCCAGGAAAGCCCCAGGCTGGCTCCAGGAAGAAGCTTTGGGCCTGGAAAATGGCTTGTTTTAGGTTCTCCACCCTCCCCCCAATGCTTTTATCCCTGTTTGCCCCCCCATCCCTTTTCCCCCCCTGCCCCTGGCTATGCAAGAGCCTCGCTCGCTCTCCGGGGTGGAATCTGGAAAACTCATCCTGGGAAAAGCCCTTCCCGAGCGGCTCCGAGGAGCCCAATCAACACTAAAACCCCTTCGGGGGGATCCCGGGAATGGGGGGTCGGGGGATCCCAAAGGAAACATCCCACAGCTGGGAAAGGCTTTGGGATTGCCTGGATATGCAAGAGGGGGGTTGGGTGTAAATAGTCTGAGCTTAAATGTTCTGAATTTGGGTTAAAAAAAAGACCCCAAAAAGGGACATGATGTTGTTTCCTGCGGGGCTCGGGGGAAAGGGGGGAAGATTGGGGTTTGGAAATGTTGGGATGTGGGAGCCGCGGGATTTGGGGCTCCAGGGGGAATAAAGGGGTGCAAAGAGCCGTGTGTGGAG
>NW_020937907.1:0-2151 GCF_003984885.1 Neopelma chrysocephalum
CTCCACACACGGCTCTTTGCACCCCTTTATTCCCCCTGGAGCCCCAAATCCCGCGGCTCCCACATCCCAACATTTCCAAACCCCAATCTTCCCCCCTTTCCCCCGAGCCCCGCAGGAAACAACATCATGTCCCTTTTTGGGGTCTTTTTTTTAACCCAAATTCAGAACATTTAAGCTCAGACTATTTACACCCAACCCCCCTCTTGCATATCCAGGCAATCCCAAAGCCTTTCCCAGCTGTGGGATGTTTCCTTTGGGATCCCCCGACCCCCCATTCCCGGGATCCCCCCGAAGGGGTTTTAGTGTTGATTGGGCTCCTCGGAGCCGCTCGGGAAGGGCTTTTCCCAGGATGAGTTTTCCAGATTCCACCCCGGAGAGCGAGCGAGGCTCTTGCATAGCCAGGGGCAGGGGGGGAAAAGGGATGGGGGGGCAAACAGGGATAAAAGCATTGGGGGGAGGGTGGAGAACCTAAAACAAGCCATTTTCCAGGCCCAAAGCTTCTTCCTGGAGCCAGCCTGGGGCTTTCCTGGATCGTCTTTCAGGTCCTTCCAAGCCAAACCATTCCATGATTCCCTGATGGGATTTTCGGTGCTGGTCGATGAATCCCATGGGTTTTTTCCTTATTATTTGCCTTAAACAGCCCCAAAATCTGCTGGATTCCTCCTCCAGGATGGGAAATGCTGGATCAGCTTCTCCTGTTGCTCCAGCACCATGCAGGGAAAGTGTCTGCTCCTGGATGGAGCATCTCAGGGATTGAGGAGGGAAAAGGGGGCAAGGAACCAAGAGCAGGAGGGAAAAACACAGAATTTGGGAGGAAAAAGCAGGAGAGTGGGGGCGGCGTGGAGGGATTTGCATAAAAGCTCCAGGATTTTTCCAGCGTGGGCTCCTGCTTCCCAGGAGCTGTGGCTGGGCCAAAGTCTGGGGTTATTTTGGCTAAAAATCCCAAAATTTTGCCGGCAGGAGCCAGATGATCCCAAAAACCCCCAGAGTTTTCCTCCCCGTGCAGTGCCAGGGGCCCCAAAACTGTCCCAGTCCTTCCCAGAGCCTGGAATAAAGTGCAGAATGTCTGTGTGGTGGGAAGAGAGGTGCAGGGAGAGCTGGGAGTGGGAATTTCCACCTCCTGCCGTGCAGGATGAGCCATCCCTGCCCCGGGAATGTGGTGGGAGCTTCCCTGATATAAATATATATAAATATATATAAATATATCCACTTGTGTCCAGGCCTTGGGGGCCTCGGAGGAGGAGGGAACAAGCTCTGATGTGGGAATGTGGATCCCACACCCCTCATTCCAAGAATTGTGGACCCCACACCCCTTATTCCAAGAAGAACGGTGGATCCCAAACCTCTCATTCCCAGGAGAATTGTGGATCCCTCATTCTCAGGATTGTGGATCCCTCATTCTCAGGAGGACTGTGGATCCCTCATTCCCAGGGGAACCGTGGATGCCCCATTCCCAGGAGGAGCCACGTGGGGGGAACGAGGCCGAGTCCAAACGTCGCCGCGGAGCCACAAACCCAAGGCCGGGAATCAAACGCCGCCAATCCGCCCCAAAAACCTCTTGTGGAGGGCCCCGGGAGCCGCAGGAGGTGGGAGCGGGGCCGGAGGGACATTCCAGGCGGGATCAGGGGGTGTAGGCTGGCGGAGGCTGGAACTGGTTGATCACCTCGTACTCGGCCGGGTAGGGCTCGTTCTCCTCCATCTCCGAGAGCAGCTCCAGCGCCTGCTCCTCCTCCTCGGTGGGATAATGCCGGAGCAGGTTGGCGGCCGTGGCCAGGATCGAGGCCCCCCCTGCCCCCGCCACCAGGTAGAAGCTGACGGCGAAGGTGACGTAGACCTGGGAGCCGTGGTACTTCTTGTGCTGCTGCTGCTGCGCCAGGATCAGCTCCGACGCCCAGTAGCAGAACCCGATGACGGTGGCACATTGCAGGACTGGGAGGGACAGGGAAAACGGGGAGAAACGGGAGAAAAATCAGTCACAGGGTGGTTTGGGATGAACAGGGACGTGGGCAAGGGCAGAGCTCGGGGTGAAACGCAGGGACAAACACCCAAAACCCAGCCAGAAATCCACCAAAAATGTGAGGCTTTCCCTGTAGGAATTCCTGGTTGGAATTCCCTGGCTGTACCTGTGAGGATTTCCCTGCAGGAATTCCC
>NW_020937908.1:0-2151 GCF_003984885.1 Neopelma chrysocephalum
GGGAATTCCTGCAGGGAAATCCTCACAGGTACAGCCAGGGAATTCCAACCAGGAATTCCTACAGGGAAAGCCTCACATTTTTGGTGGATTTCTGGCTGGGTTTTGGGTGTTTGTCCCTGCGTTTCACCCCGAGCTCTGCCCTTGCCCACGTCCCTGTTCATCCCAAACCACCCTGTGACTGATTTTTCTCCCGTTTCTCCCCGTTTTCCCTGTCCCTCCCAGTCCTGCAATGTGCCACCGTCATCGGGTTCTGCTACTGGGCGTCGGAGCTGATCCTGGCGCAGCAGCAGCAGCACAAGAAGTACCACGGCTCCCAGGTCTACGTCACCTTCGCCGTCAGCTTCTACCTGGTGGCGGGGGCAGGGGGGGCCTCGATCCTGGCCACGGCCGCCAACCTGCTCCGGCATTATCCCACCGAGGAGGAGGAGCAGGCGCTGGAGCTGCTCTCGGAGATGGAGGAGAACGAGCCCTACCCGGCCGAGTACGAGGTGATCAACCAGTTCCAGCCTCCGCCAGCCTACACCCCCTGATCCCGCCTGGAATGTCCCTCCGGCCCCGCTCCCACCTCCTGCGGCTCCCGGGGCCCTCCACAAGAGGTTTTTGGGGCGGATTGGCGGCGTTTGATTCCCGGCCTTGGGTTTGTGGCTCCGCGGCGACGTTTGGACTCGGCCTCGTTCCCCCCACGTGGCTCCTCCTGGGAATGGGGCATCCACGGTTCCCCTGGGAATGAGGGATCCACAGTCCTCCTGAGAATGAGGGATCCACAATCCTGAGAATGAGGGATCCACAATTCTCCTGGGAATGAGAGGTTTGGGATCCACCGTTCTTCTTGGAATAAGGGGTGTGGGGTCCACAATTCTTGGAATGAGGGGTGTGGGATCCACATTCCCACATCAGAGCTTGTTCCCTCCTCCTCCGAGGCCCCCAAGGCCTGGACACAAGTGGATATATTTATATATATTTATATATATTTATATCAGGGAAGCTCCCACCACATTCCCGGGGCAGGGATGGCTCATCCTGCACGGCAGGAGGTGGAAATTCCCACTCCCAGCTCTCCCTGCACCTCTCTTCCCACCACACAGACATTCTGCACTTTATTCCAGGCTCTGGGAAGGACTGGGACAGTTTTGGGGCCCCTGGCACTGCACGGGGAGGAAAACTCTGGGGGTTTTTGGGATCATCTGGCTCCTGCCGGCAAAATTTTGGGATTTTTAGCCAAAATAACCCCAGACTTTGGCCCAGCCACAGCTCCTGGGAAGCAGGAGCCCACGCTGGAAAAATCCTGGAGCTTTTATGCAAATCCCTCCACGCCGCCCCCACTCTCCTGCTTTTTCCTCCCAAATTCTGTGTTTTTCCCTCCTGCTCTTGGTTCCTTGCCCCCTTTTCCCTCCTCAATCCCTGAGATGCTCCATCCAGGAGCAGACACTTTCCCTGCATGGTGCTGGAGCAACAGGAGAAGCTGATCCAGCATTTCCCATCCTGGAGGAGGAATCCAGCAGATTTTGGGGCTGTTTAAGGCAAATAATAAGGAAAAAACCCATGGGATTCATCGACCAGCACCGAAAATCCCATCAGGGAATCATGGAATGGTTTGGCTTGGAAGGACCTGAAAGACGATCCAGGAAAGCCCCAGGCTGGCTCCAGGAAGAAGCTTTGGGCCTGGAAAATGGCTTGTTTTAGGTTCTCCACCCTCCCCCCAATGCTTTTATCCCTGTTTGCCCCCCCATCCCTTTTCCCCCCCTGCCCCTGGCTATGCAAGAGCCTCGCTCGCTCTCCGGGGTGGAATCTGGAAAACTCATCCTGGGAAAAGCCCTTCCCGAGCGGCTCCGAGGAGCCCAATCAACACTAAAACCCCTTCGGGGGGATCCCGGGAATGGGGGGTCGGGGGATCCCAAAGGAAACATCCCACAGCTGGGAAAGGCTTTGGGATTGCCTGGATATGCAAGAGGGGGGTTGGGTGTAAATAGTCTGAGCTTAAATGTTCTGAATTTGGGTTAAAAAAAAGACCCCAAAAAGGGACATGATGTTGTTTCCTGCGGGGCTCGGGGGAAAGGGGGGAAGATTGGGGTTTGGAAATGTTGGGATGTGGGAGCCGCGGGATTTGGGGCTCCAGGGGGAATAAAGGGGTGCAAAGAGCCGTGTGTGGAG
>NW_020937909.1:0-2151 GCF_003984885.1 Neopelma chrysocephalum
CTCCACACACGGCTCTTTGCACCCCTTTATTCCCCCTGGAGCCCCAAATCCCGCGGCTCCCACATCCCAACATTTCCAAACCCCAATCTTCCCCCCTTTCCCCCGAGCCCCGCAGGAAACAACATCATGTCCCTTTTTGGGGTCTTTTTTTTAACCCAAATTCAGAACATTTAAGCTCAGACTATTTACACCCAACCCCCCTCTTGCATATCCAGGCAATCCCAAAGCCTTTCCCAGCTGTGGGATGTTTCCTTTGGGATCCCCCGACCCCCCATTCCCGGGATCCCCCCGAAGGGGTTTTAGTGTTGATTGGGCTCCTCGGAGCCGCTCGGGAAGGGCTTTTCCCAGGATGAGTTTTCCAGATTCCACCCCGGAGAGCGAGCGAGGCTCTTGCATAGCCAGGGGCAGGGGGGGAAAAGGGATGGGGGGGCAAACAGGGATAAAAGCATTGGGGGGAGGGTGGAGAACCTAAAACAAGCCATTTTCCAGGCCCAAAGCTTCTTCCTGGAGCCAGCCTGGGGCTTTCCTGGATCGTCTTTCAGGTCCTTCCAAGCCAAACCATTCCATGATTCCCTGATGGGATTTTCGGTGCTGGTCGATGAATCCCATGGGTTTTTTCCTTATTATTTGCCTTAAACAGCCCCAAAATCTGCTGGATTCCTCCTCCAGGATGGGAAATGCTGGATCAGCTTCTCCTGTTGCTCCAGCACCATGCAGGGAAAGTGTCTGCTCCTGGATGGAGCATCTCAGGGATTGAGGAGGGAAAAGGGGGCAAGGAACCAAGAGCAGGAGGGAAAAACACAGAATTTGGGAGGAAAAAGCAGGAGAGTGGGGGCGGCGTGGAGGGATTTGCATAAAAGCTCCAGGATTTTTCCAGCGTGGGCTCCTGCTTCCCAGGAGCTGTGGCTGGGCCAAAGTCTGGGGTTATTTTGGCTAAAAATCCCAAAATTTTGCCGGCAGGAGCCAGATGATCCCAAAAACCCCCAGAGTTTTCCTCCCCGTGCAGTGCCAGGGGCCCCAAAACTGTCCCAGTCCTTCCCAGAGCCTGGAATAAAGTGCAGAATGTCTGTGTGGTGGGAAGAGAGGTGCAGGGAGAGCTGGGAGTGGGAATTTCCACCTCCTGCCGTGCAGGATGAGCCATCCCTGCCCCGGGAATGTGGTGGGAGCTTCCCTGATATAAATATATATAAATATATATAAATATATCCACTTGTGTCCAGGCCTTGGGGGCCTCGGAGGAGGAGGGAACAAGCTCTGATGTGGGAATGTGGATCCCACACCCCTCATTCCAAGAATTGTGGACCCCACACCCCTTATTCCAAGAAGAACGGTGGATCCCAAACCTCTCATTCCCAGGAGAATTGTGGATCCCTCATTCTCAGGATTGTGGATCCCTCATTCTCAGGAGGACTGTGGATCCCTCATTCCCAGGGGAACCGTGGATGCCCCATTCCCAGGAGGAGCCACGTGGGGGGAACGAGGCCGAGTCCAAACGTCGCCGCGGAGCCACAAACCCAAGGCCGGGAATCAAACGCCGCCAATCCGCCCCAAAAACCTCTTGTGGAGGGCCCCGGGAGCCGCAGGAGGTGGGAGCGGGGCCGGAGGGACATTCCAGGCGGGATCAGGGGGTGTAGGCTGGCGGAGGCTGGAACTGGTTGATCACCTCGTACTCGGCCGGGTAGGGCTCGTTCTCCTCCATCTCCGAGAGCAGCTCCAGCGCCTGCTCCTCCTCCTCGGTGGGATAATGCCGGAGCAGGTTGGCGGCCGTGGCCAGGATCGAGGCCCCCCCTGCCCCCGCCACCAGGTAGAAGCTGACGGCGAAGGTGACGTAGACCTGGGAGCCGTGGTACTTCTTGTGCTGCTGCTGCTGCGCCAGGATCAGCTCCGACGCCCAGTAGCAGAACCCGATGACGGTGGCACATTGCAGGACTGGGAGGGACAGGGAAAACGGGGAGAAACGGGAGAAAAATCAGTCACAGGGTGGTTTGGGATGAACAGGGACGTGGGCAAGGGCAGAGCTCGGGGTGAAACGCAGGGACAAACACCCAAAACCCAGCCAGAAATCCACCAAAAATGTGAGGCTTTCCCTGTAGGAATTCCTGGTTGGAATTCCCTGGCTGTACCTGTGAGGATTTCCCTGCAGGAATTCCC
>NW_020937910.1:0-1049 GCF_003984885.1 Neopelma chrysocephalum
ACACCCGGAGGGTCCTGTCGTCGCTGACAGACGCCAGACGCTCCCCCCTCCTTGTCAAAGGCCACGGCCCAGACGGTGGAGTCGTGTCCCTCCAGGGTGGCACAGCACACCCAGTCATCCTCCTCCTCCCGGTACAGACGCACCGTGTCGTCGTAGCTGGCAGAGGCCAGGAGCTGGGGAGGCAGGTGAGGGGGCAAAGTGACCCTAAATGACTCTGGATGGGACAGGAGGGGCTGGAAGGGGGCGGGGGGGAGACAGGATGGGACCGGGGGGACTCTGGGAGGTCCCCCCCTCTCACCTCCTGGCTCGGGTGCCACACCACATGTTTCACGTCCTGTGTGTGGGCATTGAGGACACTCACACACTCGTACTCCTCCTCCTCATCCACTGTGGGGGGGACAGAGTGGTCAGGGGCGTCTGGCTGAGCCCCTGAACACCTCCCCCCAGTCGTTCCCAGCCCCCCCCCCAGCCCCTCCTCACCTTCCCACACCCAAACACTCTTGTCTCGGCTGCATGTGGCCAACAAGGACCCCGAGGGTGCCCAGGCCACCGACTTCACCTCATTCTCGTGCCCCTCGAGGGTGGCCACGCACTGCAGGGGGACAGCAAAGGCTGGGATGGGCTGGAGGGCCCCAGGGGGCTGGGGGGATTCTGGGGAGGTGGTCTCACCTCAAATCCATCCTCCTGCCGCTTCCAGACGCAGGTGGTGCCGTCGAAGCTGGCAGAAGCCAGGTAGGAGCCACAGGGGGACCAGGCGACCCTGCGCACGGTGCGCTGGTGCCCGTCCCCCAGCACCGCTCGGCATGTCCAGCTGGAGCCTGGGGGGTGGGATAGGGTCCATGGACACGGGACACACTCCAGCCACACCCAGATCCACACCCAGCACTGCCCCGACCACACCCCAGACATACCCAGCACTGCCTGGCACGTCCAGACAGAGCCTGCAGGGGTGGGATGGGACCCCATGGGCACCCCACACACCCCCGCCACCCCAGCCCCGCCCCAGTCACCCCCAGCCTTACCCAGCCCAGGATGGGACCACCCGAACA
>NW_020937911.1:0-1046 GCF_003984885.1 Neopelma chrysocephalum
ACACCCGGAGGGTCCTGTCGTCGCTGACAGACGCCAGACGCTCCCCCTCCTTGTCAAAGGCCACGGCCCAGACGGTGGAGTCGTGTCCCTCCAGGGTGGCACAGCACACCCAGTCATCCTCCTCCTCCCGGTACAGACGCACCGTGTCGTCGTAGCTGGCAGAGGCCAGGAGCTGGGGAGGCAGGTGAGGGGGCAAAGTGACCCTAAATGACTCTGGATGGGACAGGAGGGGCTGGAAGGGGGCGGGGGGGAGACAGGATGGGACCGGGGGGACTCTGGGAGGTCCCCCCTCTCACCTCCTGGCTCGGGTGCCACACCACATGTTTCACGTCCTGTGTGTGGGCATTGAGGACACTCACACACTCGTACTCCTCCTCCTCATCCACTGTGGGGGGACAGAGTGGTCAGGGGCGTCTGGCTGAGCCCCTGAACACCTCCCCCCAGTCGTTCCCAGCCCCCCCCCCAGCCCCTCCTCACCTTCCCACACCCAAACACTCTTGTCTCGGCTGCATGTGGCCAACAAGGACCCCGAGGGTGCCCAGGCCACCGACTTCACCTCATTCTCGTGCCCCTCGAGGGTGGCCACGCACTGCAGGGGGACAGCAAAGGCTGGGATGGGCTGGAGGGCCCCAGGGGGCTGGGGGGATTCTGGGGAGGTGGTCTCACCTCAAATCCATCCTCCTGCCGCTTCCAGACGCAGGTGGTGCCGTCGAAGCTGGCAGAAGCCAGGTAGGAGCCACAGGGGGACCAGGCGACCCTGCGCACGGTGCGCTGGTGCCCGTCCCCCAGCACCGCTCGGCATGTCCAGCTGGAGCCTGGGGGGTGGGATAGGGTCCATGGACACGGGACACACTCCAGCCACACCCAGATCCACACCCAGCACTGCCCCGACCACACCCCAGACATACCCAGCACTGCCTGGCACGTCCAGACAGAGCCTGCAGGGGTGGGATGGGACCCCATGGGCACCCCACACACCCCCGCCACCCCAGCCCCGCCCCAGTCACCCCCAGCCTTACCCAGCCCAGGATGGGACCACCCGAACA
>NW_020937912.1:0-410 GCF_003984885.1 Neopelma chrysocephalum
GGGGAGGGAAGGGGATGGAGGAGAATGGAAGGTGAGATGGAGCGGGGACAGAGAGGGATGGAAGGAGGACGGAAGCAGGACAGAATGGGGTGAAGAGGATGGCAGGGGATGGAGAAGGATTGAAGGGCTGGAAGGGGCCAAAGGGGTCTCACCTCGGAGCAGCTCGGGGTTCACATAGCCCAGCACATCGGCCACCCCCAGCTCCTGGCGGGCGCAGGTGCCGCCGTGGATGCGGAGCCAGGCGGGCTCGGCCAGGGCGGTGCAGAGCGCGGTGATGGACAGAGCCCCGGGCAGCGCCGACGCCAAGCTCCGCTCCGGCTGCTTCGGCAGCCCCGCCGCGCCCCGCCGCCGCCTCCCGCCCGGCCCCGCTCCATCTCACCTTCCATTCTCCTCCATCCCCTTCCCTCCCC
>NW_020937913.1:0-369 GCF_003984885.1 Neopelma chrysocephalum
GCGGGGCCGGGCGGGAGGCGGCGGCGGGGCGCGGCGGGGCTGCCGAAGCAGCCGGAGCGGAGCTTGGCGTCGGCGCTGCCCGGGGCTCTGTCCATCACCGCGCTCTGCACCGCCCTGGCCGAGCCCGCCTGGCTCCGCATCCACGGCGGCACCTGCGCCCGCCAGGAGCTGGGGGTGGCCGATGTGCTGGGCTATGTGAACCCCGAGCTGCTCCGAGGTGAGACCCCTTTGGCCCCTTCCAGCCCTTCAATCCTTCTCCATCCCCTGCCATCCTCTTCACCCCATTCTGTCCTGCTTCCGTCCTCCTTCCATCCCTCTCTGTCCCCGCTCCATCTCACCTTCCATTCTCCTCCATCCCCTTCCCTCCCC
>NW_020937914.1:0-456 GCF_003984885.1 Neopelma chrysocephalum
TGAATATTTGGATTGATTTATTAAAATCTGTGATGGTGTGGGGGAGTGACAGTGTTACAGCCCCTTTCCCTGTCATGAACCTCGTGGAATCTGTGGGGTTCTGGTTTTAATCCTCAAGGATTCGGGCGGGATTGGAGCAGGGGGAAATTTGGGTGGAAAAGAGGTTTTTTTGGGTGCTCACCCCTGTCCCTCTCTCCCAGATTATTGCATGAACCCGCAGACTGTGCTGCTGCTCCGGGTCATCGCTGCCTTCTGCTTCCTGGGAATCCTGTGCAGCCTCTCGGCCTTTCTGCTCGACGTGTTCGGCCCCAAACACCCGGCGCTGAAAATCACCCGGCGCTACGCCTTCGCCCACATCCTGACAGGTACGGCCGGGAATCCTGCAGGGAATCCTGCAGGGAAATCCTCACAGGGAAATCCTCACAGGTACAGCCAGGGAATTCCAGCTGGGAATTC
>NW_020937915.1:0-456 GCF_003984885.1 Neopelma chrysocephalum
GAATTCCCAGCTGGAATTCCCTGGCTGTACCTGTGAGGATTTCCCTGTGAGGATTTCCCTGCAGGATTCCCTGCAGGATTCCCGGCCGTACCTGTCAGGATGTGGGCGAAGGCGTAGCGCCGGGTGATTTTCAGCGCCGGGTGTTTGGGGCCGAACACGTCGAGCAGAAAGGCCGAGAGGCTGCACAGGATTCCCAGGAAGCAGAAGGCAGCGATGACCCGGAGCAGCAGCACAGTCTGCGGGTTCATGCAATAATCTGGGAGAGAGGGACAGGGGTGAGCACCCAAAAAAACCTCTTTTCCACCCAAATTTCCCCCTGCTCCAATCCCGCCCGAATCCTTGAGGATTAAAACCAGAACCCCACAGATTCCACGAGGTTCATGACAGGGAAAGGGGCTGTAACACTGTCACTCCCCCACACCATCACAGATTTTAATAAATCAATCCAAATATTCA
>NW_020937916.1:0-410 GCF_003984885.1 Neopelma chrysocephalum
GGGGAGGGAAGGGGATGGAGGAGAATGGAAGGTGAGATGGAGCGGGGACAGAGAGGGATGGAAGGAGGACGGAAGCAGGACAGAATGGGGTGAAGAGGATGGCAGGGGATGGAGAAGGATTGAAGGGCTGGAAGGGGCCAAAGGGGTCTCACCTCGGAGCAGCTCGGGGTTCACATAGCCCAGCACATCGGCCACCCCCAGCTCCTGGCGGGCGCAGGTGCCGCCGTGGATGCGGAGCCAGGCGGGCTCGGCCAGGGCGGTGCAGAGCGCGGTGATGGACAGAGCCCCGGGCAGCGCCGACGCCAAGCTCCGCTCCGGCTGCTTCGGCAGCCCCGCCGCGCCCCGCCGCCGCCTCCCGCCCGGCCCCGCTCCATCTCACCTTCCATTCTCCTCCATCCCCTTCCCTCCCC
>NW_020937917.1:0-369 GCF_003984885.1 Neopelma chrysocephalum
GCGGGGCCGGGCGGGAGGCGGCGGCGGGGCGCGGCGGGGCTGCCGAAGCAGCCGGAGCGGAGCTTGGCGTCGGCGCTGCCCGGGGCTCTGTCCATCACCGCGCTCTGCACCGCCCTGGCCGAGCCCGCCTGGCTCCGCATCCACGGCGGCACCTGCGCCCGCCAGGAGCTGGGGGTGGCCGATGTGCTGGGCTATGTGAACCCCGAGCTGCTCCGAGGTGAGACCCCTTTGGCCCCTTCCAGCCCTTCAATCCTTCTCCATCCCCTGCCATCCTCTTCACCCCATTCTGTCCTGCTTCCGTCCTCCTTCCATCCCTCTCTGTCCCCGCTCCATCTCACCTTCCATTCTCCTCCATCCCCTTCCCTCCCC
>NW_020937918.1:0-456 GCF_003984885.1 Neopelma chrysocephalum
TGAATATTTGGATTGATTTATTAAAATCTGTGATGGTGTGGGGGAGTGACAGTGTTACAGCCCCTTTCCCTGTCATGAACCTCGTGGAATCTGTGGGGTTCTGGTTTTAATCCTCAAGGATTCGGGCGGGATTGGAGCAGGGGGAAATTTGGGTGGAAAAGAGGTTTTTTTGGGTGCTCACCCCTGTCCCTCTCTCCCAGATTATTGCATGAACCCGCAGACTGTGCTGCTGCTCCGGGTCATCGCTGCCTTCTGCTTCCTGGGAATCCTGTGCAGCCTCTCGGCCTTTCTGCTCGACGTGTTCGGCCCCAAACACCCGGCGCTGAAAATCACCCGGCGCTACGCCTTCGCCCACATCCTGACAGGTACGGCCGGGAATCCTGCAGGGAATCCTGCAGGGAAATCCTCACAGGGAAATCCTCACAGGTACAGCCAGGGAATTCCAGCTGGGAATTC
>NW_020937919.1:0-456 GCF_003984885.1 Neopelma chrysocephalum
GAATTCCCAGCTGGAATTCCCTGGCTGTACCTGTGAGGATTTCCCTGTGAGGATTTCCCTGCAGGATTCCCTGCAGGATTCCCGGCCGTACCTGTCAGGATGTGGGCGAAGGCGTAGCGCCGGGTGATTTTCAGCGCCGGGTGTTTGGGGCCGAACACGTCGAGCAGAAAGGCCGAGAGGCTGCACAGGATTCCCAGGAAGCAGAAGGCAGCGATGACCCGGAGCAGCAGCACAGTCTGCGGGTTCATGCAATAATCTGGGAGAGAGGGACAGGGGTGAGCACCCAAAAAAACCTCTTTTCCACCCAAATTTCCCCCTGCTCCAATCCCGCCCGAATCCTTGAGGATTAAAACCAGAACCCCACAGATTCCACGAGGTTCATGACAGGGAAAGGGGCTGTAACACTGTCACTCCCCCACACCATCACAGATTTTAATAAATCAATCCAAATATTCA
>NW_020937920.1:0-801 GCF_003984885.1 Neopelma chrysocephalum
CCCGGTCCCCCCGCACCGCACAGCCCCGCACCCGCCCGGTCCCCCCGTACCCGCCCAGCCCCGGTCCTTCCTCCCCCTGCCAGCCCCGCACGCTCCGCTCTCCCCCACCCCGGCCCGGTCCCGCCCGGCCCGTTGCCCCCGTACCCGCCCGTCCCCACACGCGCACGGCGCGGTCGCCCCCGCAGGACGCGAGCAGGGCCCCGCCGGGGCTCCAGGCCAGGGCCCAGCAGCGGGACTCGGGGTGCGCGGGGACCCGGCACAGCAGCGACAGCGCCTCGGGCATCGCGGGGACAGCGCGGAAACGGAAACGGCCGCGCCGGAACTGGGGCGGGGACGGGAACGGGCAGGGCCGGGAACCGGGAACGGGAGACGCGAACCGAGCCGCTGCCGAGGGGCCGAGCCGGTATCGGGGGGTCCGGGGCCGCTGCGGGGACCCCGGGCCGGTGTCGGGTGATCCAGGACCCGTGTCGGGGGCCCGGGTCCGGTATCGGGGACGCGGAGCCGCTGTTGTGGGGCCGGAGCCGCTGCCGGTGAACCCGGACCGGTTGCCGCTTGTGCCGGTGCCCGTGGGCCCGCAGCCGCAGCCGCCGGTCCCGGGCTCGCCGCCGAGTGTCCCGGAGCCACTGCCGGGGGTCGAGAGCGGGGGTCGGGGGTCCCGTTGCCGGTGTCCCCGGTGCCCGCGGCCCCAGTGCCGGTGCTGCCGGTGTCGGCGGTGCCCCCGGTGCCGGCCGCGATGTACGCGCCGGGCGGGCCGGCGGGGCCGGGCGGGAGGCGGCGGCGGGGCGCGGCGGGGCTGCCGAA
>NW_020937921.1:0-801 GCF_003984885.1 Neopelma chrysocephalum
CCCGGTCCCCCCGCACCGCACAGCCCCGCACCCGCCCGGTCCCCCCGTACCCGCCCAGCCCCGGTCCTTCCTCCCCCTGCCAGCCCCGCACGCTCCGCTCTCCCCCACCCCGGCCCGGTCCCGCCCGGCCCGTTGCCCCCGTACCCGCCCGTCCCCACACGCGCACGGCGCGGTCGCCCCCGCAGGACGCGAGCAGGGCCCCGCCGGGGCTCCAGGCCAGGGCCCAGCAGCGGGACTCGGGGTGCGCGGGGACCCGGCACAGCAGCGACAGCGCCTCGGGCATCGCGGGGACAGCGCGGAAACGGAAACGGCCGCGCCGGAACTGGGGCGGGGACGGGAACGGGCAGGGCCGGGAACCGGGAACGGGAGACGCGAACCGAGCCGCTGCCGAGGGGCCGAGCCGGTATCGGGGGGTCCGGGGCCGCTGCGGGGACCCCGGGCCGGTGTCGGGTGATCCAGGACCCGTGTCGGGGGCCCGGGTCCGGTATCGGGGACGCGGAGCCGCTGTTGTGGGGCCGGAGCCGCTGCCGGTGAACCCGGACCGGTTGCCGCTTGTGCCGGTGCCCGTGGGCCCGCAGCCGCAGCCGCCGGTCCCGGGCTCGCCGCCGAGTGTCCCGGAGCCACTGCCGGGGGTCGAGAGCGGGGGTCGGGGGTCCCGTTGCCGGTGTCCCCGGTGCCCGCGGCCCCAGTGCCGGTGCTGCCGGTGTCGGCGGTGCCCCCGGTGCCGGCCGCGATGTACGCGCCGGGCGGGCCGGCGGGGCCGGGCGGGAGGCGGCGGCGGGGCGCGGCGGGGCTGCCGAA
>NW_020937922.1:0-559 GCF_003984885.1 Neopelma chrysocephalum
TTTAAAATAAACCCTACCTGGATATGTTTAATATAAACCCCACCTATATATGTTTAAAATAAATCCCACCTATATATGTTTAATATAAATCCTACCTAGATATGTTTAATATAAACCCTACCTATATGTGTTTAAAATAAACCCTACCTAGATATGTTTAATATAAACCCCATCTATATATGTTTAAAATTAACCCCATCTAGATATGTTTAATGTCAGAGGGGTCAGAGGGATGTCAGGGGGATGTCAGGGGGGTCAGAGGGATGTCAGGGGGTCAGGGGGATGGCAGGGGGGTCAGAGGGGGTCAGGAGGGGTCAGGGGGGTCAGGGGGGTCCCTGCCCCTGTTGCAGCCCCCAAATTTTGGGTTCTCACGTGATGAGGTCGGGGTAGAACTGTCGGTCCCAGGCGCTGTACAGGGACGTGGTCACGTAGAGCCGCCGCCCGTCCAGGCTCAGCTGCAGCATCTGCGGCCCCCCAGGGACCCTCTTCCCCTGGGAAAAATGGGATGGGATGGATGGGATGGGATGGGATGGGATGGGATGGGATGGGATGGGATGGG
>NW_020937922.1:659-5204 GCF_003984885.1 Neopelma chrysocephalum
TGGGGTGGGATGGGTGGGGTGGGGTGGATAGGATGGGATGGATGGGATGGATGGGATGGAGAGAACAGGAATGGGACGGGATAGGATGGGATGGGGTGGGATGGAGAGGGTGGGATGGGATGGGATGGGGTGGGATGGAGAGGGTGGGATGGGATGGGATGGAGAGGGTGGGATGGGATGGGATGGGATGGGATGGGATGGGATGGAGAGGGTGGGAGAAGCCCCCACAGTGGCAGTGGGGCCACGAACCCCTCCCTCACGCCCATCCCATGGGACGTGGGGGAGCAGATCCTCCTCCGGGATGATTTTTGGGAACACCTCGAGCTCACCTGGATGACGAAGGGCTCGGGTTGGCTCTGCAGCTCCTCATCCTCACAGACCTTCACCGGCCCCCCCCGGGTGATGCTGCCCCCCAAAAACACCTGCGGGGGCACAGGATTCCCAAGGAAAGGATCAGTGGATTCCCAAGGAAAGGATCATTGGATTCCCAAGGAAAGGTGGGAATCATCCCATCCCATCCCATTCCAGAGGGAAATGTCCTCCCATCCCATCCCATCCCATCCCATCCCATCCCAAAGGGAAACATCCTCTTCATCCCATCCCATCCCATCCTCTTCATCCCACCCCACTGCAGGGACTGGGATTGGGACTGGGATTGGGAGCAGGATTGGGATCAGCATCCCCTGACCCATTCCACGAGTCCTTTTCCCATCTCCCTGAATCCCAGGTAGGATTTTTTCCCTCCCCGAATTCCCGGCAGGATTTTTTCCCGGGATTTGCCCTCACCTGCCCCACGAGCCGTGGCCGGCGGGTGTTGGACACGTCGTACATCCGCACGTCCCCGTGGAGCCAGTTGCTGAGGAACAGGAACCGGTCGTCCAAGGAGATCAGGATGTCCGTGATGAACCCTTTGGAAAAGGGAACACGGGGCTGGATTTGGGATCGGGATCATCCCGGGAAGGGAACACACCCAAACACCCACAGGGAGATCAGGATGTCGGTGATGAAACCTTTGGGAAGGGAACACGGGGCTGGATTTGGGATTGGGAACATCCAGGGAGATCAGGATGCAGGTGATGAATCCTTTGGAAAAGGGATTATTGAGCTGGATTTGGGATCGGGAACATCCCGGGAAGGGAACACACCCAAACACCCACAGGGAGATCAGGATGTAGGTGATGAACCCTTTGGAAAAGGGGTCACGGGGCTGGATTTGGGATCAGGAACATCCAGGGGTATCAGGATGTCCGTGATGAACCCTTTGGAAAAGGGGACACGGGGCTGGATTTGGGATCGGGATCATCCCGGGAAGGGAACACACCCACACCCACAGGGAGATCAGGATGTCAGTGATGAACCCTTTGGGAAGGGAATATTGAGCTGGATTTGGGATCGGGAACATCCAGGGATATCAGGATGTCAGTGATGAACCCTTTGGGAAGGGAATATTGAGCTGGATTTGGGATCGGGAACATCCCGGGAAGGGAACACACCCAAACACCCACAGGGATATCAGGATGTCGGTGATGAACCCTTTGGAAAAGGGGACACGGGCTGGACTTGGGATCGGGAACATCCTGGGAAGGGAACACACCCAAACACCCACAGGGAGATCAGGATGTAGGTGATGAACCCTTTGGAAAAGGGGTCACGGGGCTGGATTTGGGATCGGGAACATCCAGGGGTATCAGGATGTCCGTGATGAACCCTTTAGAAAAGGGGACACGGGGCTGGATTTGGGATCGGGATCATCCCGGGAAGGGAACACACCCACACCCACAGGGAGATCAGGATGTCCGTGATGAAACCTTTGGGAAGGGAATATTGAGCTGGATTTGGGATCGGGAACATCCAGGGATATCAGGATGTCAGTGATGAACCCTTTGGGAAGGGAATATTGAGCTGGATTTGGGATTGGGAACATCCCGGGAAGGGAACACACCCAAACACCCACAGGGAGATCAGGATGTCTGTGATGAAACCTTTGGGAAGTGAATATGGGGCTGGATTTGGGATCGGGAACATCCAGGGATATCAGGATGTCGGTGATGAACCCTTTGGGAAGGGAATATTGAGCTGGATTTGGGATCGGGAACATCCAGGGATATCAGGATGTCCGTGATGAACCCTTTGGGAAGGGAATATTGGGGCTGGACTTGGGATCGGGATCATCCTGGGAAGGGAACACACCCAAACACCCACAGGGAGATCAGGATGTCCATGATGAACCCTTTGGAAATGGGAACACGGGACTGGATTTGGGATCGGGATCATCCCGGGAAGGGAACACACCCACACCCACAGGGAGATCAGGATGCAGGTGATGAACCCTTTGGAAAAGGGGACACGGGGCTGGATTTGGGATCGGGAACATCCCGGGAACACCTTGGGAATACCCAAACCCCGACACCGACCTGGCATCTCCGGGAGCAGCCACCCCTCCACCTTCTTGGGGGGCACCTGGATCACCTTCTCGGCTGCCCAACGGCCCTCCTGGGGACACAGGGACCCCAAAAAGGGGGATCAGGGTTGGGATGAGACCCCCCCAAAATTCCCGTCCCTCGGGAGCAGCTCCGGAGCCGTGGGGAAGGGGAAGGGGGGATCAGGAACACGGGGGGCAAAAAGGGTGGTTGGGTTTTCCAGCTGGTTTGGGGTGTAGGGTGAGGGATTTGGGGTGTAGGATGATGTGCCCGGGTCCTGAGGAAGTGGTGGATGACCCTGCTGGGATTTGGGATGTAGGATTCAGGATTTGGGATGCAGGATTTGGGATGTCTTGAAGAAGTGGTGGATGGCCCTGCTGGGGTGTGGGCTGTGGGATTTGGGATTTAGGGTGTAGGATTTGGGATTTGGGATGTAGGATGAGGGATTTGGGATGTAGGATGATGTGCCTGTGTCCTGAAGATGGTCCTGCTGGGATGTGGGATGTGGGATGAGGGGTTTGGGATGCAGGCTGTGGGATTTGGGGTGTAGGATTTGGGATTTGGGATGCAGGATGTGGGATTTGGGATGCAGGATGTGGGATTTGGGATGTAGGATTCAGCATTTGGGATGCACCTCTGTCTTATAGAAGCGGTGGATGGCCCTGCTGGGATTTGGGGTGTAGGATCCGGGATTTGGGGTGTAGGATTTGGGATTTGGGATGCAGGATGAGGGATTTGGGATGTACCTCTATCTTATAGAATCGATGGATGGCACTGCTGGGATTTGGGATGTAGGATTCAGGATTTGAGATGCAGGATTTGGGATTTGGGATGCAGGATTCGGGATTTGGGATGCAGGATGATGTACCTCTGTCTTGAAGAATTGGTGGATGGCCCTGCTGGGGTGTGGGCTGTGGGATTTGGGATTTAGGGTGTAGGATTTGGGATTTGGGATTAGGGATGCAGGATGTGGGATTTGGGATGTAGGATTTGGGATTTGGGGTGTAGGATTCGGGATTTGGGGTATAGGATGAGGGATTTGGGATGCAGGGTGCGGGATTTGGGATGCAGGGTGCGGGATTTGGGCTCTAGGATGTAGGATTCAGGATTTGGGCTGTAGGATGTAGGATTCGGGATTTGGGATGCAGGATTTGGGATTTGGGATGCAGGATTTGGGATTTGGGCTGTAGGATGATGCACCTCTGTCTTATAGAACCGGTGGATGGCACTGCTGGGATTCGGGATTCGGGATTTGGGGTGTAGGATTTGGGATGTAGGATTCGGGATTTGGGCTGTAGGATGTGGGATTTGGGATGTGGAATTTGGGATTTGGGATTCAGGATTTGGGCTGTACCTCTGTCTTGTAGAACCTGTGGATGGCACTGCTCAGGGTGCAGCCCACGAACCCCTCGGCAGCATTGGGGTCGTGCAGGAAGCGAATCTCCAGCGGGGCCGAGTCCTCCCCCACATCGATGGCCTGGACGTACCTGTGGGAGCTCCAGTCCCACACGTTGAGCCGGCGCCCGTAACGCCCTTGGGATCGGGAATCCCATCAGCAGGAAAAGGGCTCAGCCCCGGGATTCACCCCCGGGAATTCCCAAATCCCAGCGGCGCCAACCCCGGGGGGGGTTTTGGGGGATTTGGGGGATTTTGGGGGATTTTGGCGGATTTGGGGTCACCTTTTTTGAGGTCGCAGGGGTCGAAGCCGTACCCCACTCTCCCGGGGGGGGGGATTTGGGAGATTTTGGGGGATTTGGGGGGTTTTGGGGGATTTGGGGTCACCTTTTTTGAGGTCACGGGGGTCGAAGCCGTACCCCACTCTCCCGGGGGGGGGGATTTTGGGGATTTGGGGGATTTTGGGGGATTTGGGGTCACCTTTTTTGAGGTCGCGGGGGTCGAAGCCGTAGCCCAGGCACTTGGGGACCCCCCACTCGGTGCTGATGAGGACGTTGTGCCGGGGTTGGTACCAGAAGTCGTAGCCCATGGGGGGGGGTCTCGGGGCCCCTCTCCCAGTTCCCCTTCACCTCGAAGGTCTCGGCGTCCAGCAGGATGAACCCACCTGGGGCACAACCCAGGGATTGATCCTGGGGCCCACAAACCCAGTTTCCCACCCCCTGAGCCCCCA
>NW_020937923.1:0-585 GCF_003984885.1 Neopelma chrysocephalum
TTTAAAATAAACCCTACCTGGATATGTTTAATATAAACCCCACCTATATATGTTTAAAATAAATCCCACCTATATATGTTTAATATAAATCCTACCTAGATATGTTTAATATAAACCCTACCTATATGTGTTTAAAATAAACCCTATCTAGATATGTTTAATATAAACCCTACCTAGATATGTTTAATATAAACCCCATCTATATATGTTTAAAATTAACCCCATCTAGATATGTTTAATGTCAGAGGGGTCAGAGGGATGTCAGGGGGATGTCAGGGGGGTCAGAGGGATGTCAGGGGGTCAGGGGGATGGCAGGGGGGTCAGAGGGGGTCAGGAGGGGTCAGGGGGGTCAGGGGGGTCCCTGCCCCTGTTGCAGCCCCCAAATTTTGGGTTCTCACGTGATGAGGTCGGGGTAGAACTGTCGGTCCCAGGCGCTGTACAGGGACGTGGTCACGTAGAGCCGCCGCCCGTCCAGGCTCAGCTGCAGCATCTGCGGCCCCCCAGGGACCCTCTTCCCCTGGGAAAAATGGGATGGGATGGATGGGATGGGATGGGATGGGATGGGATGGGATGGGATGGGATGGG
>NW_020937923.1:685-5308 GCF_003984885.1 Neopelma chrysocephalum
TGGGGTGGGATGGGTGGGGTGGGGTGGATAGGATGGGATGGATGGGATGGATGGGATGGAGAGAACAGGAATGGGACGGGATAGGATGGGATGGGGTGGGATGGAGAGGGTGGGATGGGATGGGATGGGGTGGGATGGAGAGGGTGGGATGGGATGGGATGGGGTGGGATGGAGAGGGTGGGATGGGATGGGATGGAGAGGGTGGGATGGGATGGGATGGGATGGGATGGGATGGGATGGAGAGGGTGGGAGAAGCCCCCACAGTGGCAGTGGGGCCACCAACCCCTCCCTCACGCCCATCCCATGGGATGTGGGGGAGCAGATCCTCCTCCGGGATGATTTTTGGGAACACCTCGAGCTCACCTGGATGACGAAGGGCTCGGGTTGGCTCTGCAGCTCCTCATCCTCACAGACCTTCACCGGCCCCCCCCGGGTGATGCTGCCCCCCAAAAACACCTGCGGGGGCACAGGATTCCCAAGGAAAGGATCAGTGGATTCCCAAGGAAAGGATCATTGGATTCCCGAGGAAAGGCGGGAATCATCCCATCCCATCCCATTCCAGAGGGAAATGTCTTCCCATCCCATCCCATCCCATCCCATTGGGAAATGTCCTCCTATCCCATCCCATCCCATCCCATCCCAAAGGGAAACATCCTCTTCATCCCATCCCATCCCATCCTCTTCATCCCACCCCACTGCAGGGACTGGGATTGGGACTGGGATTGGGAGCAGGATTGGGATCAGCATCCCCTGACCCATTCCACGAGTCCTTTTCCCATCTCCCTGAATCCCAGGTAGGATTTTTTCCCTCCCCGAATTCCCGGCAGGATTTTTTCCCGGGATTTGCCCTCACCTGCCCCACGAGCCGTGGCCGGCGGGTGTTGGACACGTCGTACATCCGCACGTCCCCGTGGAGCCAGTTGCTGAGGAACAGGAACCGGTCGTCCAAGGAGATCAGGATGTCCGTGATGAACCCTTTGGAAAAGGGAACACGGGGCTGGATTTGGGATCGGGATCATCCCGGGAAGGGAACACACCCAAACACCCACAGGGAGATCAGGATGTCGGTGATGAAACCTTTGGGAAGGGAACACGGGGCTGGATTTGGGATTGGGAACATCCAGGGAGATCAGGATGCAGGTGATGAATCCTTTGGAAAAGGGATTATTGAGCTGGATTTGGGATCGGGAACATCCCGGGAAGGGAACACACCCAAACACCCACAGGGAGATCAGGATGTAGGTGATGAACCCTTTGGAAAAGGGGTCACGGGGCTGGATTTGGGATCAGGAACATCCAGGGGTATCAGGATGTCCGTGATGAACCCTTTGGAAAAGGGGACACGGGGCTGGATTTGGGATCGGGATCATCCCGGGAAGGGAACACACCCACACCCACAGGGAGATCAGGATGTCAGTGATGAACCCTTTGGGAAGGGAATATTGAGCTGGATTTGGGATCGGGAACATCCAGGGATATCAGGATGTCAGTGATGAACCCTTTGGGAAGGGAATATTGAGCTGGATTTGGGATCGGGAACATCCCGGGAAGGGAACACACCCAAACACCCACAGGGATATCAGGATGTCGGTGATGAACCCTTTGGAAAAGGGGACACGGGCTGGACTTGGGATCGGGAACATCCTGGGAAGGGAACACACCCAAACACCCACAGGGAGATCAGGATGTAGGTGATGAACCCTTTGGAAAAGGGGTCACGGGGCTGGATTTGGGATCGGGAACATCCAGGGGTATCAGGATGTCCGTGATGAACCCTTTAGAAAAGGGGACACGGGGCTGGATTTGGGATCGGGATCATCCCGGGAAGGGAACACACCCACACCCACAGGGAGATCAGGATGTCCGTGATGAAACCTTTGGGAAGGGAATATTGAGCTGGATTTGGGATCGGGAACATCCAGGGATATCAGGATGTCAGTGATGAACCCTTTGGGAAGGGAATATTGAGCTGGATTTGGGATTGGGAACATCCCGGGAAGGGAACACACCCAAACACCCACAGGGAGATCAGGATGTCTGTGATGAAACCTTTGGGAAGTGAATATGGGGCTGGATTTGGGATCGGGAACATCCAGGGATATCAGGATGTCGGTGATGAACCCTTTGGGAAGGGAATATTGAGCTGGATTTGGGATCGGGAACATCCAGGGATATCAGGATGTCCGTGATGAACCCTTTGGGAAGGGAATATTGGGGCTGGACTTGGGATCGGGATCATCCTGGGAAGGGAACACACCCAAACACCCACAGGGAGATCAGGATGTCCATGATGAACCCTTTGGAAATGGGAACACGGGACTGGATTTGGGATCGGGATCATCCCGGGAAGGGAACACACCCACACCCACAGGGAGATCAGGATGCAGGTGATGAACCCTTTGGAAAAGGGGACACGGGGCTGGATTTGGGATCGGGAACATCCCGGGAACACCTTGGGAATACCCAAACCCCGACACCGACCTGGCATCTCCGGGAGCAGCCACCCCTCCACCTTCTTGGGGGGCACCTGGATCACCTTCTCGGCTGCCCAACGGCCCTCCTGGGGACACAGGGACCCCAAAAAGGGGGATCAGGGTTGGGATGAGACCCCCCCAAAATTCCCGTCCCTCGGGAGCAGCTCCGGAGCCGTGGGGAAGGGGAAGGGGGGATCAGGAACACGGGGGGCAAAAAGGGTGGTTGGGTTTTCCAGCTGGTTTGGGGTGTAGGGTGAGGGATTTGGGGTGTAGGATGATGTGCCTGGGTCCTGAGGAAGTGGTGGATGACCCTGCTGGGATTTGGGATGTAGGATTCAGGATTTGGGATGCAGGATTTGGGATGTCTTGAAGAAGTGGTGGATGGCCCTGCTGGGGTGTGGGCTGTGGGATTTGGGATTTAGGGTGTAGGATTTGGGATTTGGGATGTAGGATGAGGGATTTGGGATGTAGGATGATGTGCCTGTGTCCTGAAGATGGTCCTGCTGGGATGTGGGATGTGGGATGAGGGGTTTGGGATGCAGGCTGTGGGATTTGGGGTGTAGGATTTGGGATTTGGGATGCAGGATGTGGGATTTGGGATGTAGGATTCAGGATTTGGGGTGTAGAATTCAGCATTTGGGATGCACCTCTGTCTTATAGAAGCGGTGGATGGCCCTGCTGGGATTTGGGATGCAGGATGAGGGATTTGGGATGCAGGATTTGGGATGTACCTCTATCTTATAGAATCGATGGATGGCACTGCTGGGATTTGGGATGTAGGATTCGGGATTTGGGCTGTAGGATGTGAGATTTGGGCTGTAGGATGTAGGATTTGGGATGTAGGATTCGGGATTTGGGGTGTAGGATGTGGGATTTGGGCTGTAGGATGTGGGATTTGGGATGTAGGATGAGGGATTTGGGCTGTAGGATGTGGGATTTGGGATGTAGGATGAGGGATTTGGGATGTAGGATGATGTGCCTCTGTCTTGAAGAAGTGGTGGATGGCCCTGCTGGGATTTGGGCTGTAGGATTCAGGATTTGGGGTGCAGGATTTGGGATTTGGGATTAGGGATGCAGGATGTGGGATTTGGGATGTAGGATTTGGGATTTGGGGTGTAGGATTCGGGATTTGGGGTATAGGATGAGGGATTTGGGATGCAGGGTGCGGGATTTGGGCTCTAGGATGTAGGATTCAGGATTTGGGCTGTAGGATGTAGGATTCGGGATTTGGGCTGTAGGATGTAGGATTCGGGATTTGGGATGCAGGATTTGGGATTTGGGATGCAGGATTTGGGATTTGGGCTGTAGGATGATGCACCTCTGTCTTATAGAACCGGTGGATGGCACTGCTGGGATTCGGGATTCGGGATTTGGGGTGTAGGATTTGGGATGTAGGATTCGGGATTTGGGCTGTAGGATGTGGGATTTGGGATGTGGAATTTGGGATTTGGGATTCAGGATTTGGGCTGTACCTCTGTCTTGTAGAACCTGTGGATGGCACTGCTCAGGGTGCAGCCCACGAACCCCTCGGCAGCATTGGGGTCGTGCAGGAAGCGAATCTCCAGCGGGGCCGAGTCCTCCCCTACATCGATGGCCTGGACGTACCTGTGGGAGCTCCAGTCCCACACGTTGAGCCGGCGCCCGTAACGCCCTTGGGATCGGGAATCCCATCAGCAGGAAAAGGGCTCAGCCCCGGGATTCACCCCCGGGAATTCCCAAATCCCAGCGGCGCCAACCCCGGGGGGGGTTTTGGGGGATTTGGGGGATTTTGGGGGATTTTGGCGGATTTGGGGTCACCTTTTTTGAGGTCGCAGGGGTCGAAGCCGTACCCCACTCTCCCGGGGGGGGGGATTTGGGAGATTTTGGGGGATTTGGGGGGTTTTGGGGGATTTGGGGTCACCTTTTTTGAGGTCGCGGGGGTCGAAGCCGTAGCCCAGGCACTTGGGGACCCCCCACTCGGTGCTGATGAGGACGTTGTGCCGGGGTTGGTACCAGAAGTCGTAGCCCATGGGGGGGGTCTCGGGGCCCCTCTCCCAGTTCCCCTTCACCTCGAAGGTCTCGGCGTCCAGCAGGATGAACCCACCTGGGGCACCACCCAGGGGTTGATCCTGGGGCCCACAAACCCAGTTTCCCACCCCCTGAGCCCCCA
>NW_020937924.1:0-2429 GCF_003984885.1 Neopelma chrysocephalum
CTGGTGTCCATGGGGTCACACTGCCCTGGTGTCCCTGTCCCTAAAGGTCACACTTTCCTGGTGTCCCTGTCCCTGAGAACCCCCTGTCCCGGTGTCCCCATCCCTGGGAACCCCCTGCCCCGCTGTCCCCGTCCCCAAACCCACTTGTAGGCGTCGTAGACGTCCTGCTTGGGCAGGCAGGTGTCCGTGTGCTCCTCCAGGTGGTTCCTGATCCAGTTGCAGGCGTGCATGTACTCGGCCGTGCCCAGGGCGCTCAGGTCCAGGCTGCTGCTGCTGCTCCGGGGGCACAAAAAGGGCCCCATCAGCAGGGGAAAGGGAAAGGCAGAGCCAGGGGGGGCACACGGGGTGAGGGATGGGGTTAAAATCATGTAGGACCTACAGAATTCATCATCGACCATGCAGGACGTATAGAACTCATTATCAACCATGTAGGACCTACAGAGTTCATCATTGAACATGTAGGACCTACAGAATTCATCATCGACCATGCAGGACGTATAGAACTCATTATCAACCATGTAGGACCTACAGAATTCATCATCAACCATGTAGGACCTACAGAATTCATCATCGACCTTGTAGGACCTACAGAGTTCATCAGTAGGGTCAGCAAACCTTGTAGGACCTACAGAGTTTGTCATTAGGGTCAGTAAACCTTGTAGGACCTACTGAGTTTGTCATTAGGGTCAGCAAACCATGTAGGACCTACAGAGTTCATCATCAACCTCTTAGGACCTAGAGAGTTCATTATCAACCATGTAGGACCTACAGAGTTCATTGTTAGGGTCAGTAAACCTTGTAGGACCTATAGAGTTCATCATTAGGGTCAGTAAACCTTGTAGGACCTACTGAGTTCATAATTAGGGTCAGTAAACCTTGTAGGACCTACAGAGTTTATCATCCTGCAGAGTTTAAGGTCAGCAAATCATGTAGGACCTACAGAATTTATCATTAGGGTCAATAAACCTTGTAGGACCTACAGAGTTCATCATCAACCATGTAGGACCTACAGAGTTTGGGGTCAGCAAACCCTCCAGAACCACCCCAAAGGACCCCAAACCAGGGCAGGAGCAGCCCTGGGAAGGGGCAGGAGCGGAATCAGGATCAGGATCAGGATCAGGATCAGGTGACGTTGGGATTGTCACCAAACCAAGGCGGGAGGTTTTTTGTGACTGAGGTCGGAGAAAACACCCCGAAATTGGGGAATTTCTGCTCCCTGAAAACTCAGAGAGGGGACCATCCCCACCCCCACCTCCATCCCGGCATTCCCAGTTATCCAGGACATTCCAGACCCACCTCCATCTCGGCATTCCCAGTTTTCCAGGACATTCCAGACCCACCTCCATCCCAGCATTCCCAGTTATCCAGGACATTCCAGACCCACCTCCATCCCAGCATTCCCAACTATCCAGGCCATTCCATCCCCACCTCCATCCCAGCATTCCCAGTTTTCCAGGACCATCCAGACCCACCTCCATCCCAGAATTCCCAGTTATCCAGGACATTCCAGACCCACCTCCATCCCGGCATTCCCAGTTATCCAGGACATTCCATTCCCACCTCCATCCCGGCATTCCCAGTTTTCCAGGCCATTCCATCCCCACCTCCATCCCAGTATTCCCAACTATCCAGGCCATTCCATCCCCACCTCCATCCCAGCATTCCCAACTATCCAGGCCATTCCATCCCCACCTCCATCCCAGCATTCCCAACTATCCAGGCCATTCCATCCCCACCTCCATCCCGGCATTCCCAGTTTTCCAGGACCATCCAGACCCACCTCCATCCCAGAATTCCCAATTCTCCAGGCCATTCCATCCCCACCTCCATCCCAGCATTCCCAATTCTCCAGGACATTCCAGACCCACCTCCATCCCAGCATTCCCAACTATCCAGGACATTCCATCCCCACCTCCATCCCAGTATTCCCAATTTTCCAGGCCATTCCAGACCCACCTCCATCCCAGCATTCCCAGTTTTCCAGGAGGATCCAGACCCACCTCCATCCCGGCATTCCCAATTCTCCAGGACATTCCATCCCCACCTCCATCCCGGCATTCCCAGTTTTCCAGGCCATTCCAGACCCACCTCTTGTCCCCCAGGCTGGGCCCCGAGGGCAGCTGCAGGTACAGGTAGAGTTTGTCACTGTCCGAGAACTTCTGCACGTCTTGCTGGGGGGGGGGAAAGTTCCAGGGGGAGAGGGATTAAAGATCCAAAGGAATTCCGGGAATGCTCCCAACCAGGAAGGGCTGGGAGGGGTTTTTTTCCCCCCTCCTGGCAAGGGAATGGGGGTTTTTGGGTTTTTTTTCTTGGGGCTCATCCCAAAATCCCGGTGGGAAAGGGGAGGGGGATCAGTTGGAGCCAGGAGAGGGGGAGATTCCCAGGAATTCCCGGGAAAAACTCACCAGGATGGAGTCCACCTTGCTCTG
>NW_020937925.1:0-2430 GCF_003984885.1 Neopelma chrysocephalum
CTGGTGTCCATGGGGTCACACTGCCCTGGTGTCCCTGTCCCTAAAGGTCACACTTTCCTGGTGTCCCTGTCCCTGAGAACCCCCTGTCCCGGTGTCCCCATCCCTGGGAACCCCCTGCCCCGCTGTCCCCGTCCCCAAACCCACTTGTAGGCGTCGTAGACGTCCTGCTTGGGCAGGCAGGTGTCCGTGTGCTCCTCCAGGTGGTTCCTGATCCAGTTGCAGGCGTGCATGTACTCGGCCGTGCCCAGGGCGCTCAGGTCCAGGCTGCTGCTGCTGCTCCGGGGGCACAAAAAGGGCCCCATCAGCAGGGGAAAGGGAAAGGCAGAGCCAGGGGGGGCACACGGGGTGAGGGATGGGGTTAAAATCATGTAGGACCTACAGAATTCATCATCGACCATGCAGGACGTATAGAACTCATTATCAACCATGTAGGACCTACAGAGTTCATCATTGAACATGTAGGACCTACAGAATTCATCATCGACCATGCAGGACGTATAGAACTCATTATCAACCATGTAGGACCTACAGAATTCATCATCAACCATGTAGGACCTACAGAATTCATCATCGACCTTGTAGGACCTACAGAGTTCATCAGTAGGGTCAGCAAACCTTGTAGGACCTACAGAGTTTGTCATTAGGGTCAGTAAACCTTGTAGGACCTACTGAGTTTGTCATTAGGGTCAGCAAACCATGTAGGACCTACAGAGTTCATCATCAACCTCTTAGGACCTAGAGAGTTCATTATCAACCATGTAGGACCTACAGAGTTCATTGTTAGGGTCAGTAAACCTTGTAGGACCTATAGAGTTCATCATTAGGGTCAGTAAACCTTGTAGGACCTACTGAGTTCATAATTAGGGTCAGTAAACCTTGTAGGACCTACAGAGTTTATCATCCTGCAGAGTTTAAGGTCAGCAAATCATGTAGGACCTACAGAATTTATCATTAGGGTCAATAAACCTTGTAGGACCTACAGAGTTCATCATCAACCATGTAGGACCTACAGAGTTTGGGGTCAGCAAACCCTCCAGAACCACCCCAAAGGACCCCAAACCAGGGCAGGAGCAGCCCTGGGAAGGGGCAGGAGCGGAATCAGGATCAGGATCAGGATCAGGATCAGGTGACGTTGGGATTGTCACCAAACCAAGGCGGGAGGTTTTTTGTGACTGAGGTCGGAGAAAACACCCCGAAATTGGGGAATTTCTGCTCCCTGAAAACTCAGAGAGGGGACCATCCCCACCCCCACCTCCATCCCGGCATTCCCAGTTATCCAGGACATTCCAGACCCACCTCCATCTCGGCATTCCCAGTTTTCCAGGACATTCCAGACCCACCTCCATCCCAGCATTCCCAGTTATCCAGGACATTCCAGACCCACCTCCATCCCAGCATTCCCAACTATCCAGGCCATTCCATCCCCACCTCCATCCCAGCATTCCCAGTTTTCCAGGACCATCCAGACCCACCTCCATCCCAGAATTCCCAGTTATCCAGGACATTCCAGACCCACCTCCATCCCGGCATTCCCAGTTATCCAGGACATTCCATTCCCACCTCCATCCCGGCATTCCCAGTTTTCCAGGCCATTCCATCCCCACCTCCATCCCAGTATTCCCAACTATCCAGGCCATTCCATCCCCACCTCCATCCCAGCATTCCCAACTATCCAGGCCATTCCATCCCCACCTCCATCCCAGCATTCCCAACTATCCAGGCCATTCCATCCCCACCTCCATCCCGGCATTCCCAGTTTTCCAGGACCATCCAGACCCACCTCCATCCCAGAATTCCCAATTCTCCAGGCCATTCCATCCCCACCTCCATCCCAGCATTCCCAATTCTCCAGGACATTCCAGACCCACCTCCATCCCAGCATTCCCAACTATCCAGGACATTCCATCCCCACCTCCATCCCAGTATTCCCAATTTTCCAGGCCATTCCAGACCCACCTCCATCCCAGCATTCCCAGTTTTCCAGGAGGATCCAGACCCACCTCCATCCCGGCATTCCCAATTCTCCAGGACATTCCATCCCCACCTCCATCCCGGCATTCCCAGTTTTCCAGGCCATTCCAGACCCACCTCTTGTCCCCCAGGCTGGGCCCCGAGGGCAGCTGCAGGTACAGGTAGAGTTTGTCACTGTCCGAGAACTTCTGCACGTCTTGCTGGGGGGGGGGAAAGTTCCAGGGGGAGAGGGATTAAAGATCCAAAGGAATTCCGGGAATGCTCCCAACCAGGAAGGGCTGGGAGGGGTTTTTTTCCCCCTCCTGGCAGTGGGAATTGGGGGTTTTTGGGGTTTTTTTCTTGGGGCTCATCCCAAAATCCCGGTGGGAAAGGGGAGGGGGATCAGTTGGAGCCAGGAGAGGGGGAGATTCCCAGGAATTCCCGGGAAAAACTCACCAGGATGGAGTCCACCTTGCTCTG
>NW_020937926.1:0-3261 GCF_003984885.1 Neopelma chrysocephalum
ATTTTGAGGCTGGTCCCCCACCCACCTGAGACCACCATGGGGCCCAGAACTGCTCTTCCACCCACCTGAGACCACCGTGGGGCCCAGGGCTGGTCCTTGACCCACCTGAGACCACCGTGGGGCCCAGAGATGACCCCCCACCCACCTGAGACCACCGTGGGGCCCAAGGGTGACCCCCCACCCACCTGAGACCACCATGGCCATGAGCAGGTCAGCGTGGGCCGAGCGGGAGCTGATGATGTGCTGCTGGAGCAGGAACTGAGCCACCTCCACGATGTTGTTGAAGGAGCGTTTGAGGATCTTCTCGGCCCAGTCGCAGGTCAGGGCGCAGGCGGCCTCCATCACCTCGCTGGGGTAGGACTGCACCAGCTCTGACAGCTCTGACTGCTGCTGGAGGGGGGGAAAATGGGATGGGAGACCCCCCCCAGACCCCAAAAACGCCCCAAAATTCAAAATAAATCCCCCCCCAAAATACCCCAAAAAATTCCCCCAAAAAATTCCTAAAAAATCCCCCAAAATCCCCTCAAAAAAATCACCAAAAAAAATCCTAAAAAATCCCCCCAAAATACCCTCAAAAAATCACCAAAAAAATCCTAAAAAATCCCCCCAAAATACCCCAAAAAATTCCCCAAATAATCCCCCAAAATCCCCCCAAAAAATCCCCCCCAAAATTCCAAAAAAATCCCCCCCAAAATACCCAAAAAAATTCCCCAAAAAATCCCCCCAAAAAATCCCCCAAAATCCCCTCAAAAAATCACCAAAAAAATTCCTAAAAAATCCCCTAAAATCCCCTCAAAAAATCACCCAAAAAAATCCTAAAAAATCCCCCCAAAATACCCCAAAAAATTCCCCAAAATACCCCCAAAAATCCCCCCCAAAATTCCAAAAAAATCCCTCCAAAATCCCCCAAAAAATTCCCCAAAAAATCCCCCAAAATCCCCCCAAAAAATCCCCAAAAAAATTCCCAAAAAAATTCCCCCAAAAATCCCCCCAAATGCCCAAGACCCCCAGGACCCCCCCAGTCCCCCTTTTCCCCCTCCCAACCTCCCCAAAACCTCACCCAAAAATGCCCCAAAATTCCAAATAAACCCCCAAAAAATCCCTAAAAAAAATCCCCCAAAATTCCCCAAAAAATTCCCAAAAAATCCTCCCGAATGCCCAAGACCCCCAGGACCCCCCCAGCCCCCCTTTGATGCCCCCCAAGCCCTGCCAGGACCCCCCAAACCCTCCCAACTCCCCCCCAAAACCTCACCCAAAAACGCCCCAAAATTCCAAATAAATCCCCCCAAAACCCCCTCCCCAAAATTCCAAATAAACCCCTCAAAATCCCCCCCAAAAATTCCCCAAAATTCCCCCAAAAAATCCCCCCAAAATGCCCCAGACCCCCAGGACCCCCCAACCCCCCCAAAACCTCACCCAAAACCGCCCCAAAATTCCAAATAAACCCCCAAAAATCCCCCCAAAAATTCCCCAAAATTCCAAATAAACCCCCAAAGCCCCCCCAAAAAAATCCCCCAAAAAAATTCCAAAAAAAATTCCCAAAAAACCCCCCCCAAAACCCCCCAGAACTCACAGTCTCAGTGACTTTGAGGTCGAGGCTGGGCAGGGGAGGAAGGCTGACCACGGTCTTCCTCCTGATCCCCCCGTAACAGTACGTTGGGAACCGTCAAGGGATTTTCCTGCCACGGGAATGGGCCCAAAAAAACCCTCCGGGAGCCCCCCCAGACCCAAAAACGCCCCAAAATTCCAAATAAATACACCCCAACCCCCCCCCCAAAAAAAAAAAAAAAAATTCATAAGAAAACCCCCCAAAAATTCCCAAAAAATCCCCCAAAAATTCCCCAAAAATTCACAAGAAATCCCCCCCAAAAATTCCCCAAAAAACCCCCCAAAAATTCACAAGAAATCCCCCCAAAAAATTCGCAAAAAATCACCCCCAAAAAATTTGCAAAAAAATCCCCCAAAAATCCCCCCAAAAATTCCAAAAAATCCCCCAAAAATTTGCAAAAAATCCCCCAAAAAATTCGCAAAAAATCCCCCAAAAAATCACAAGAAATCCCCCCAAAAAATTCCCCAAAAAAGCCCCCAAAAAATCCCCCAAAATTCCCCAAAAATCCCAAAAAAATTCCCCCAAAAAACCCCCCAAAATTCCCAAAAAATCCCCCAAAACTTCACAAGAAATCCCCCCAAAAAACCCCCAAAAATTTGCAAAAAATCCACAAAAAATCCACCAAAAATTCCCAAAAAATCCCCCCAAAAATTCACAAGAAATCCCCCCAAAAAATTCCCCAAAAAGCCCCCAAAAATCCCCCAAAAAAACCCCAAAAATTCTCCAAAAATCCCCAAAAAAACCCCCAAAATTTGCAAAAAATCCCCAAAAATCCCAAAAATTCCCCCAAAAAATCTCAAAAAATTCGCAAAAAATCCCCAAAAATTCACAAAAAATCCCCCAAAAAATTAAAAAAAAAACCACAACAAAAATTCCAAAAAAATCCCCCAAAAAAACCAAAAAACCCCCAAAAAAAAAGGGAGATGTCCCCCAGGACACCTTCAGGGATCCCCCAAAACCCCCCAAACCCCCCGGGACCCGACGCCTGCGAAGCCACGAAACGAGTGGGGCAAAAAAATCGAGGGAAAAACCAAAAAAATCCGGGAAAACCCGGGAATTCCGGAGGCAGGGAAGGATATTTGGACTGTCCTCGGCCCCCCAGGCGCCGGGCCTTGATGTTGGGGAAGATTTCCCGGATGATCTTCCCGAAATTTGCTGTGCTCAGGGGGCGGGAGCCCAGGTTGTCGCAGTATCTCCTGGGGGGAGAGGGATGGGGTCGGATCAGGGAGGAATTCCTGACATTTCCATGCCTTGGGAATGGTGTCCCTGTCCTGGGAATGGGGTCAGATCAGGGAGCTCTTCCCGGCCAGGAAGGAATTCCTGACATTTCCATGCCTTGGGAATGGTGTCCCTGCCCTGGGAATGGGGTCGGATCAGGGAGCTCTTCCCGGTCAGGGAGGAATTCCTGACATTTCCATGTCTTGGGAATAGTGTCCCTGTCCAGGGAATGGTGTCCCTGCCCTGGGAATGGGGTCGGATCAGGGAGGAATTCCTGGTCAGGAAGGAATTCCTGACATTTCCATGCCTTGGGAATGGTGTCACTGTCCTGGAATGGTGTGCCTGTCCTGGGAATGGTGTCCCTGTCCATGGGGTCACCCTGTCCCAGTGTCCATGGGGTCACACTGCCCTGGTGTCCCTGTCCCTAAAGGACA
>NW_020937927.1:0-3049 GCF_003984885.1 Neopelma chrysocephalum
ATTTTGAGGCTGGTCCCCCACCCACCTGAGACCACCATGGGGCCCAGGGCTGGTCCTTGACCCACCTGAGACCACCGTGGGGCCCAGAGATGACCCCCCACCCACCTGAGACCACCGTGGGGCCCAAGGGTGACCCCCCACCCACCTGAGACCACCATGGCCATGAGCAGGTCAGCGTGGGCCGAGCGGGAGCTGATGATGTGCTGCTGGAGCAGGAACTGAGCCACCTCCACGATGTTGTTGAAGGAGCGTTTGAGGATCTTCTCGGCCCAGTCGCAGGTCAGGGCGCAGGCGGCCTCCATCACCTCGCTGGGGTAGGACTGCACCAGCTCTGACAGCTCTGACTGCTGCTGGAGGGGGGGAAAATGGGATGGGAGACCCCCCCAGACCCCAAAAACGCCCCAAAATTCAAAATAAATCCCCCCCCAAAATACCCCAAAAAATTCCCCCAAAAAATTCCTAAAAAATCCCCCAAAATCCCCTCAAAAAATCACCAAAAAAAATCCTAAAAAATCCCCCCAAAATACCCTCAAAAAATCACCAAAAAAATCCTAAAAAATCCCCCCAAAATACCCCAAAAAATTCCCCAAATAATCCCCCAAAATCCCCCCAAAAAATCCCCCCCAAAATTCCAAAAAAATCCCCCCCAAAATACCCAAAAAAATTCCCCAAAAAATCCCCCCAAAAAATCCCCCAAAATCCCCTCAAAAAATCACCAAAAAAATTCCTAAAAAATCCCCTAAAATCCCCTCAAAAAATCACCCAAAAAAATCCTAAAAAATCCCCCCAAAATACCCCAAAAAATTCCCCAAAATACCCCCAAAAATCCCCCCCAAAATTCCAAAAAAATCCCTCCAAAATCCCCCAAAAAATTCCCCAAAAAATCCCCCAAAATCCCCCCAAAAAATCCCCAAAAAAATTCCCAAAAAAATTCCCCCAAAAATCCCCCCAAATGCCCAAGACCCCCAGGACCCCCCCAGTCCCCCTTTTCCCCCTCCCAACCTCCCCAAAACCTCACCCAAAAATGCCCCAAAATTCCAAATAAACCCCCAAAAAATCCCTAAAAAAAATCCCCCAAAATTCCCCAAAAAATTCCCAAAAAATCCTCCCGAATGCCCAAGACCCCCAGGACCCCCCCAGCCCCCCTTTGATGCCCCCCAAGCCCTGCCAGGACCCCCCAAACCCTCCCAACTCCCCCCCAAAACCTCACCCAAAAACGCCCCAAAATTCCAAATAAATCCCCCCAAAACCCCCTCCCCAAAATTCCAAATAAACCCCTCAAAATCCCCCCCAAAAATTCCCCAAAATTCCCCCAAAAAATCCCCCCAAAATGCCCCAGACCCCCAGGACCCCCCAACCCCCCCAAAACCTCACCCAAAACCGCCCCAAAATTCCAAATAAACCCCCAAAAATCCCCCCAAAAATTCCCCAAAATTCCAAATAAACCCCCAAAGCCCCCCCAAAAAAATCCCCCAAAAAAATTCCAAAAAAAATTCCCAAAAAACCCCCCCCAAAACCCCCCAGAACTCACAGTCTCAGTGACTTTGAGGTCGAGGCTGGGCAGGGGAGGAAGGCTGACCACGGTCTTCCTCCTGATCCCCCCGTAACAGTACGTTGGGAACCGTCAAGGGATTTTCCTGCCACGGGAATGGGCCCAAAAAAACCCTCCGGGAGCCCCCCCAGACCCAAAAACGCCCCAAAATTCCAAATAAATACACCCCAACCCCCCCCCCAAAAAAAAAAAAAAAAATTCATAAGAAAACCCCCCAAAAATTCCCAAAAAATCCCCCAAAAATTCCCCAAAAATTCACAAGAAATCCCCCCCAAAAATTCCCCAAAAAACCCCCCAAAAATTCACAAGAAATCCCCCCAAAAAATTCGCAAAAAATCACCCCCAAAAAATTTGCAAAAAAATCCCCCAAAAATCCCCCCAAAAATTCCAAAAAATCCCCCAAAAATTTGCAAAAAATCCCCCAAAAAATTCGCAAAAAATCCCCCAAAAAATCACAAGAAATCCCCCCAAAAAATTCCCCAAAAAAGCCCCCAAAAAATCCCCCAAAATTCCCCAAAAATCCCAAAAAAATTCCCCCAAAAAACCCCCCAAAATTCCCAAAAAATCCCCCAAAACTTCACAAGAAATCCCCCCAAAAAACCCCCAAAAATTTGCAAAAAATCCACAAAAAATCCACCAAAAATTCCCAAAAAATCCCCCCAAAAATTCACAAGAAATCCCCCCAAAAAATTCCCCAAAAAGCCCCCAAAAATCCCCCAAAAAAACCCCAAAAATTCTCCAAAAATCCCCAAAAAAACCCCCAAAATTTGCAAAAAATCCCCAAAAATCCCAAAAATTCCCCCAAAAAATCTCAAAAAATTCGCAAAAAATCCCCAAAAATTCACAAAAAATCCCCCAAAAAATTAAAAAAAAAACCACAACAAAAATTCCAAAAAAATCCCCCAAAAAAACCAAAAAACCCCCAAAAAAAAAGGGAGATGTCCCCCAGGACACCTTCAGGGATCCCCCAAAACCCCCCAAACCCCCCGGGACCCGACGCCTGCGAAGCCACGAAACGAGTGGGGCAAAAAAATCGAGGGAAAAACCAAAAAAATCCGGGAAAACCCGGGAATTCCGGAGGCAGGGAAGGATATTTGGACTGTCCTCGGCCCCCCAGGCGCCGGGCCTTGATGTTGGGGAAGATTTCCCGGATGATCTTCCCGAAATTTGCTGTGCTCAGGGGGCGGGAGCCCAGGTTGTCGCAGTATCTCCTGGGGGGAGAGGGATGGGGTCGGATCAGGGAGGAATTCCTGACATTTCCATGCCTTGGGAATGGTGTCCCTGTCCAGGGAATGGTGTCCCTGCCCTGGGAATGGGGTCGGATCAGGGAGGAATTCCTGGTCAGGAAGGAATTCCTGACATTTCCATGCCTTGGGAATGGTGTCACTGTCCTGGAATGGTGTGCCTGTCCTGGGAATGGTGTCCCTGTCCATGGGGTCACCCTGTCCCAGTGTCCATGGGGTCACACTGCCCTGGTGTCCCTGTCCCTAAAGGACA
>NW_020937928.1:0-2003 GCF_003984885.1 Neopelma chrysocephalum
CCCCCCCCCCCCGTCCCGGTCACGCACCCACCTGACCCGTCCGGTGCGGGGGTGGGGTCGGGGGTCCCGCCCGCCACGTGCCGCTCCCGCGCCCCGCGAACCGAAAGTGCTGCCGCGCGGGAAGCGGGGCCGGCCCCGGCAGGGCCCCGCCGACCGCTTGTTTTTTCCTGATTGGCCGCCGCGCCGCCGGTCTGCCCGGATACGCGCCGCTCCTTTAACGCCATTGGCCGGCGGCCCCCGGATGCGGCGGGCGGGGCGGAGCGGGGAGCCGAAAATCTGCCTGGTAACAGGCTCCTGATTGGCCGCGCGCGGGAAGGCGGGAGCGCCCCCGGGGGAGGGGGGGGGGGGGGTCACGTGTGTGCGGGTCACGTGTGCGCGTGTAACAGGTGAGGGGGGGTGTGTGCAACATGTGTGTGGGTCACGTGTGTGTGCGGGGTCACGTGTGTGCGTGTAACAGGTGAGTGGGGGGTGCATGACGTCATTCTGCACCCTGTGTGCAGTGCGTGTGTAACACGCGTGTAACGTGTGTGCAGTGCGTGTGTAAGGTGTGTCCTGTGTGTAACATGTGTGTAACATGTGTGTAACACGTGTGAACAGGTGTGTAAGGTATGAGCAGTGTGTAACACGTGTGTAACGTGTGTAACACGTGTGTAAGGTGTGTGCTGTGTGTAACACGTGTGTAACACGTGTGTAAAGTGCGTATTGTGTGTAACGTGTGTAACACACGTGTAAGGGGCCTGGAGGAGGAAACGACTCCAACAAAAGCTGAAATAATTGGGGGGGGTGTTTATTTTTTATTCCTCCCAGGGGGTGCAATTCCCAAATCCCTCCTGTTCCAGAATTCCCAAATCCTGGGGTACGGCGGGGGGGGCTGTGGGGGTCCAGGAGGGGCTGTGGGGGCACAGGAGGGGTTATGGGGGCACAGAGGGACTGTAGGGTCCAGGAGGGGCTGTGTGGGGTCCGGGAGGGACTATGGGGGCACAGAGGGGTTATGGGGTCACAGAGGGGTTTTGAGGGCACAGGAGGGACTGTGGGGGGCACAGGAGGGACTATGGGGTCACAGAGGGGTTTTGGGGGCACAGGAGGGACTGTGGGGGGCACAGGGGGGTTATGGGGGCACAGGAGGGACTATGGGGGGCACAGGGGGGTTATGGGGGCACAGAGTGGTTGTGGGGTCCAGGAGGGGTTATGGGTGGCACAGGAGGGACTCTGGGGGGCACAGGGGGGCTGTGGGGTCCAGGAGGGACTATGGTGGGCACAGGGGGGTTATGGGGGCACAGAGGGGTTATGGGGGTCCAGGAGGGACTATGGGGGGCACAGGGGGACTCTGGAGGGCACAGGGGGGTTGTGGGGTCCAGGAGGGACTATGGGGGACACAGGGGGGTTATGGGGGGCACAGAGGGGTTATGGGGGGCACAGGAGGGACTCTGGTGGGCACAGGAGGGGGGTGTCACACCCAGATATCCGAGGTGCAGTCCCCCCCCGGGTAGCGCATCTCGTGGGCCAGGCAGGGCCCGTGGGGCTCCTTCCCGAAATCCACCAGGAATTCCCGGTTGACGGCCAGGCCCCCCCCGCTCCGTGTCCACGTCCAGCTGCAGCATCACGGCCCCCTCCCTGCGGGAAAGGGGGGGCAGAGACCCAAAGGGTTCACCATTTCTGCGTTATATATGTTTAAAATAAACCCCACCTAGATATGTTTAAAATAAACCCCACCTATATATGTTTAAAATGAACCCTACCTGGATATGTTTAATATAAACCCCACTTATATATGTTTAATATAAACCCCACTTATACATGTTTAATATAAACCCTACCTATATATGTTTAAAATAAACCCCACCTATATATGTTTAAAATAAATCCTACCTAGATATGATTAATATAAACCCTCTCTATATGTGTTTAAAATAAACCCCACTTATATATGTTTAAAATAAACCCTACCTAGATATGTTTAAAATAAACCCTACCTGGATATGTTTAATATAAACCCCACCTAT
>NW_020937929.1:0-2090 GCF_003984885.1 Neopelma chrysocephalum
CCCCCCCCCCCCGTCCCGGTCACGCACCCACCTGACCCGTCCGGTGCGGGGGTGGGGTCGGGGGTCCCGCCCGCCACGTGCCGCTCCCGCGCCCCGCGAACCGAAAGTGCTGCCGCGCGGGAAGCGGGGCCGGCCCCGGCAGGGCCCCGCCGACCGCTTGTTTTTTCCTGATTGGCCGCCGCGCCGCCGGTCTGCCCGGATACGCGCCGCTCCTTTAACGCCATTGGCCGGCGGCCCCCGGATGCGGCGGGCGGGGCGGAGCGGGGAGCCGAAAATCTGCCTGGTAACAGGCTCCTGATTGGCCGCGCGCGGGAAGGCGGGAGCGCCCCGGTGGGGGGGGGGGGGGGGGGCAAGGGGGGGGGGGGGGGGGGGGGGTCACGTGAGTGGGGCGGGTCACGTGAGCGCGTGTAACAGGTGAGGGGGTGTGTGGGTCACGTGTGTGCGTGTAACAGGTGAGGGGGGTGTGTGCAACATGTGTGTGGGTCACGTGTGTGTGCGGGGTCACGTGTGCGCGTGTAACAGGTGAGTGGGGGGTGCATGACGTCATTCTGCACCCTGTGTGCGGTGCGTGTGTAACACGCGTGTAACGTGTGTGCAGTGCGTGTGTAAGGTGTGTCCTGTGTGTAACATGTGTGTAACATGTGTGTAACACGTGTGAACAGGTGTGTAAGGTATGAGCAGTGTGTAACACGTGTGTAACGTGTGTAACACGTGTGTAAGGTGTGTGCTGTGTGTAACACGTGTGTAACACGTGTGTAAAGTACGTATTGTGTGTAACGTGTGTAACACACGTGTAAGGGGCCTGGAGGAGGAAACGACTCCAACAAAAGCTGAAATAATTGGGGGGGTGTTTATTTTTTATTCCTCCCAGGGGGTGCAATTCCCAAATCCCTCCTGTTCCAGAATTCCCAAATCCTGGGGTACGGGGGGGGGGGCTGTGGGGGTCCAGGAGGGGCTGTGGGGGCACAGGAGGGGTTATGGGGGCACAGAGGGACTGTAGGGTCCAGGAGGGGCTGTGTGGGGTCCGGGAGGGACTATGGGGGCACAGAGGGGTTATGGGGTCACAGAGGGGTTTTGAGGGCACAGGAGGGACTGTGGGGGGCACAGGAGGGACTATGGGGTCACAGAGGGGTTTTGGGGGCACAGGAGGGACTGTGGGGGGCACAGGGGGGTTATGGGGGCACAGGAGGGACTATGGGGGGCACAGGGGGGTTATGGGGGCACAGAGTGGTTGTGGGGTCCAGGAGGGGTTATGGGTGGCACAGGAGGGACTCTGGGGGGCACAGGGGGGCTGTGGGGTCCAGGAGGGACTATGGTGGGCACAGGGGGGTTATGGGGGCACAGAGGGGTTATGGGGGGCACAGGAGGGACTATGGGGGGCACAGGGGGACTCTGGAGGGCACAGGGGGGTTGTGGGGTCCAGGAGGGACTATGGGGGACACAGGGGGGTTATGGGGGGCACAGGAGGGACTATGGGGGGCACAGAGGGGTTATGGGGGGCACAGGAGGGACTGTGGTGGGCACAGGAGGGGGGTGTCACACCCAGATATCCGAGGTGCAGTCCCCCCCCCCGGGTAGCGCATCTCGTGGGCCAGGCAGGGCCCGTGGGGCTCCTTCCCGAAATCCACCAGGAATTCCCGGTTGACGGCCAGGCCCCCCCGCTCCGTGTCCACGTCCAGCTGCAGCATCACGGCCCCCTCCCTGCGGGAAAGGGGGGGCAGAGACCCAAAGGGTTCACCATTTCTGCGTTATATATGTTTAAAATAAACCCCACCTAGATATGTTTAAAATAAACCCCACCTATATATGTTTAAAATGAACCCTACCTGGATATGTTTAATATAAACCCCACTTATATATGTTTAATATAAACCCCACTTATACATGTTTAATATAAACCCTACCTATATATGTTTAAAATAAACCCCACCTATATATGTTTAAAATAAATCCTACCTAGATATGATTAATATAAACCCTCTCTATATGTGTTTAAAATAAACCCCACTTATATATGTTTAAAATAAACCCTACCTAGATATGTTTAAAATAAACCCTACCTGGATATGTTTAATATAAACCCCACCTAT
>NW_020937930.1:0-701 GCF_003984885.1 Neopelma chrysocephalum
AGGAATTCCCGGGAAAAACTCACCAGGATGGAGTCCACCTTGCTCTGCACGGATTTGCTGGGGGGGGGACAGAGACAAGGGGGTGTCAGGGCGATCCCAAAGATCCAGGGCGATCCCAAAGATCCAGGGCGATCCCAAAGATCCAGGGAGATCCCTCCCACCCTGCCCGGCTCTTCCCAGGGATCCCAAAGCCCTTCCAGAGCCCAAACCTGATCCCAGGAATTCCCACAGCCCCATCCCAGACCCCAAACTGCTCCCAGGGGATCCCCACAGCCCAAACCTGCTCCCAGGGATCCCCAAAACCCCATCCCAGACCCCAAACTGCTCCCAGGGGCTGCAAATGACTGAACCCCATTAAATCCCCCCCCGAATTTGGGGCTGCAAATGACTGAACCCCATTAAATTCCCCTCGATTTGGGGCTGCAAATGACTGAACCCCATTAAATTCCAAAGGACTGAACCCCATTAAATCCCCCCCGAATTTGGGGCTGCAAATGACTGAATCCCATTAAATCCCCCCCAATTTGGGGCTGCAAATAACTGAACCCCATTAAGTTCCTCCCCAGTTTGGGGCTGCAAATGCCTGAAACCCCCTGATTTGGGGCTGCAAATAACTGAACCCCATTAAATTCCAAAGGACTGAACCCCATTAAATCCCCCCTGGATTTGGGGCTGCAAATGACTGAACCCCATTAAATTCC
>NW_020937931.1:0-605 GCF_003984885.1 Neopelma chrysocephalum
GCAAATGACTGAACCCCATTAAATCCCCCCCGATTCGGGGCTGCAAATGCCAGAACCCCACGAAATGTGGGGTTTCCCTTACGAGATGCTGCTCCTGAGCTCCTGCAGCAGCGTGTTGGACTCGCTGGCACCGCCCCGGGGGCACAGGGGGCCCTTCCTGGCAGGGCGGGCACCCAGCTCGGGGTCACCCATGGCTTGGGGGGGATCTGGGGGGGAGAGAAAAAGAGAGAAAAAGCCAAATTTCACCTTAAAAAAGGGAGTAAAAAAACCCTTTGAACGGGCAAGGGGACACGGGACACCAGGAGGGGCATCTCCAGATGGGTGACCCCGTTTTTGGAAGGGGTTGGGGGTGTTGGGGGCACTGGGAGGGGACGTGGGACTGTAGGATGGCACGGGAACATGGGGACATGGGGATGTGGGGATATGGGGACATGGGGATATGGGGACATGGGGACACCGGGACATGGACATGGCACTGCAGGAGGGAACAGGACATGGGGACATGGGGACACCAAGAGGGGCATCTCCAGCTGAGTGACCCCGTTCCTGGCAGGGGTTGGGGTGTTGGGGGCACTGGGAGGGGACGTGGGACTGTAGGATGGCAC
>NW_020937932.1:0-605 GCF_003984885.1 Neopelma chrysocephalum
GCAAATGACTGAACCCCATTAAATCCCCCCCGATTCGGGGCTGCAAATGCCAGAACCCCACGAAATGTGGGGTTTCCCTTACGAGATGCTGCTCCTGAGCTCCTGCAGCAGCGTGTTGGACTCGCTGGCACCGCCCCGGGGGCACAGGGGGCCCTTCCTGGCAGGGCGGGCACCCAGCTCGGGGTCACCCATGGCTTGGGGGGGATCTGGGGGGGAGAGAAAAAGAGAGAAAAAGCCAAATTTCACCTTAAAAAAGGGAGTAAAAAAACCCTTTGAACGGGCAAGGGGACACGGGACACCAGGAGGGGCATCTCCAGATGGGTGACCCCGTTTTTGGAAGGGGTTGGGGGTGTTGGGGGCACTGGGAGGGGACGTGGGACTGTAGGATGGCACGGGAACATGGGGACATGGGGATGTGGGGATATGGGGACATGGGGATATGGGGACATGGGGACACCGGGACATGGACATGGCACTGCAGGAGGGAACAGGACATGGGGACATGGGGACACCAAGAGGGGCATCTCCAGCTGAGTGACCCCGTTCCTGGCAGGGGTTGGGGTGTTGGGGGCACTGGGAGGGGACGTGGGACTGTAGGATGGCAC
>NW_020937933.1:0-603 GCF_003984885.1 Neopelma chrysocephalum
GCAAATGACTGAACCCCATTAAATCCCCCCCGATTCGGGGCTGCAAACGCCAGAACCCCATGAAATGTGGGGTTTCCCTTACGAGATGCTGCTCCTGAGCTCCTGCAGCAGCGTGTTGGACTCGCTGGCACCGCCCCGGGGGCACAGGGGGCCCTTCCTGGCAGGGCGGGCACCCAGCTCGGGGTCACCCATGGCTTGGGGGGGACCTGGGGGGAGAGAAAAAGAGAGAAAAAGCCAAATTTCAGCTTAAAAAAGGGAGTAAAAAAACCCTTTGAACGGGCAAGGGGACACGGGGACACCAGGAGGGGCATCTCCAGCTGAGTGACCCCTGTTTTTGGAAGGGGTTGGGGGTGTTGGGGGCACTGGGAGGGGACGTGGGACTGTGGGATGGCACGGGGACATGGGGACGTGGGGATATGGGGACAGGGGGACAGGGGGACATGGGGATATGGGGACACGGGGACATGGGGCACCAGGAGGGGCATCTCCAGCTGAGTGACCCCGTTCCTGGCAGGGGTCAGAGGTGCTGGGGGGCACTGGGAGGGTCCCTGGGGATGTGGGACTGTGGGATGGATGGCACGGGGACATGGGGACATGGGGACA
>NW_020937934.1:0-1024 GCF_003984885.1 Neopelma chrysocephalum
CTGTGGGATGGATGGCACGGGGACATGGGGACATGGGGACAGGGGGATGTGGGGATATGGGGACATGGGGACAGGGGGACACGGGACACGAGGAGGGACACAGACACCCCCAGGGACACGGGGACACCAGGAGGGGCATCTCCAGCTGGGTGACCCCGTTTTTGGAAGGGGTTGGGGGTGTTGGGGGGCACTGGGAGGGTCCTTGGGGGTGTGGGACTGTGGGATGGATGGCACGGGGACATGGGGACGTGGGGATGTGGGGACATGGGGACATGGGGATATAGGGATATGGGGACATGGGACACCAGGAGGGGCATCTCCAGCTGAGTGACCCCGTTCCTGGAGGGGGTTGGGGGTGTTGGGGGCACTGGGAGGGGACGTGGGACTGTAGGGTGGCACGGGGACATGGGGACATGGGGACGTGGGGACGTGGGGACATGGGGACACGGGGACATGGTCATGGCACTGCAGGAGGGAATGTCCCCCCCCAGGGGCACAGGGAGACCTGGTGCCAGGAGGGCAGGTCCTCGGGGACACCAGGAGGGACACAGAGACCCCCAGGGAGATGGGACACGGGACACCAGGAGGGCAGAAGTTCCCCTGGACAGGGACACCAGGAGGGACACAGAGACCCCCCAGGGACACGGGACACAGGACAGCGGGTTCCCAGGGACAGGGGAACACCAGGAAGGCAGGTCCCGGGGAGGTGGGATACGGGATACCAGGAGGGACAGAGAGAGACCCCCAGGGACACGGGGACACCGGGAGGGACACAGAGACCCCCAGGGACACGGGACACCAGGAGGGGCACAGTTTCCCCGTGCCCAGCGGCTCCCAGGCCCGGGGTCACCCTCCCTCGGGGGCCGATCCCGGCGGGACCCTCCGTGACCTGCGGGAGCTCCGTGACCTGCGGGAGCTCCGTGACTGCGCAGCCCCAAAACCCCGGTCCCGGGGGGGGGGGGGGGGGGGTTGGTTGACCCCCCCCCCCCGTCCCGGTCACGCACCCACCTGACCCGTCCGGTGC
>NW_020937935.1:0-700 GCF_003984885.1 Neopelma chrysocephalum
AGGAATTCCCGGGAAAAACTCACCAGGATGGAGTCCACCTTGCTCTGCACGGATTTGCTGGGGGGGGACAGAGACAAGGGGGTGTCAGGGCGATCCCAAAGATCCAGGGCGATCCCAAAGATCCAGGGCGATCCCAAAGATCCAGGGAGATCCCTCCCACCCTGCCCGGCTCTTCCCAGGGATCCCAAAGCCCTTCCAGAGCCCAAACCTGATCCCAGGAATTCCCACAGCCCCATCCCAGACCCCAAACTGCTCCCAGGGGATCCCCACAGCCCAAACCTGCTCCCAGGGATCCCCAAAACCCCATCCCAGACCCCAAACTGCTCCCAGGGGCTGCAAATGACTGAACCCCATTAAATCCCCCCCCGAATTTGGGGCTGCAAATGACTGAACCCCATTAAATTCCCCTCGATTTGGGGCTGCAAATGACTGAACCCCATTAAATTCCAAAGGACTGAACCCCATTAAATCCCCCCCGAATTTGGGGCTGCAAATGACTGAATCCCATTAAATCCCCCCCAATTTGGGGCTGCAAATAACTGAACCCCATTAAGTTCCTCCCCAGTTTGGGGCTGCAAATGCCTGAAACCCCCTGATTTGGGGCTGCAAATAACTGAACCCCATTAAATTCCAAAGGACTGAACCCCATTAAATCCCCCCTGGATTTGGGGCTGCAAATGACTGAACCCCATTAAATTCC
>NW_020937936.1:0-411 GCF_003984885.1 Neopelma chrysocephalum
AGGAATTCCCGGGAAAAACTCACCAGGATGGAGTCCACCTTGCTCTGGACGGATTTGCTGGGGGGGGACAGAGACAAGGGGGTGTCAGGGCAATCCCAAAGATCCAGGGTGATCCCAAAGATCCAGGGCGATCCCAAAGATCCAGGGAGATCCCTCCCACCCTGCCCGGCTCTTCCCAGGGATCCCAAAGCCCTTCCAGAGCCCAAACCTGATCCCAGGAATTCCCACAGCCCCATCCCAGACCCCAAACTGCTCCCAGGGGATCCCCAAACCCCAAACTGCTCCCAGGGATCCCCAAAACCCCATCCCAGACCCCAAACTGCTCCCAGGGGCTGCAAATGACTGACCCCATTAAATTCCAAATGACTGAACCCCATTAAATCCCCCCTGAATTTGGGGCTGCAAATAACT
>NW_020937937.1:0-1023 GCF_003984885.1 Neopelma chrysocephalum
CTGTGGGATGGATGGCACGGGGACATGGGGACATGGGGACAGGGGGATGTGGGGATATGGGGACATGGGGACAGGGGGACACGGGACACGAGGAGGGACACAGACACCCCCAGGGACACGGGGACACCAGGAGGGGCATCTCCAGCTGGGTGACCCCGTTTTTGGAAGGGGTTGGGGGTGTTGGGGGGCACTGGGAGGGTCCTTGGGGGTGTGGGACTGTGGGATGGATGGCACGGGGACATGGGGACGTGGGGATGTGGGGACATGGGGACATGGGGATATAGGGATATGGGGACATGGGACACCAGGAGGGGCATCTCCAGCTGAGTGACCCCGTTCCTGGAGGGGGTTGGGGGTGTTGGGGGCACTGGGAGGGGACGTGGGACTGTAGGGTGGCACGGGGACATGGGGACATGGGGACGTGGGGACGTGGGGACATGGGGACACGGGGACATGGTCATGGCACTGCAGGAGGGAATGTCCCCCCCAGGGGCACAGGGAGACCTGGTGCCAGGAGGGCAGGTCCTCGGGGACACCAGGAGGGACACAGAGACCCCCAGGGAGATGGGACACGGGACACCAGGAGGGCAGAAGTTCCCCTGGACAGGGACACCAGGAGGGACACAGAGACCCCCCAGGGACACGGGACACAGGACAGCGGGTTCCCAGGGACAGGGGAACACCAGGAAGGCAGGTCCCGGGGAGGTGGGATACGGGATACCAGGAGGGACAGAGAGAGACCCCCAGGGACACGGGGACACCGGGAGGGACACAGAGACCCCCAGGGACACGGGACACCAGGAGGGGCACAGTTTCCCCGTGCCCAGCGGCTCCCAGGCCCGGGGTCACCCTCCCTCGGGGGCCGATCCCGGCGGGACCCTCCGTGACCTGCGGGAGCTCCGTGACCTGCGGGAGCTCCGTGACTGCGCAGCCCCAAAACCCCGGTCCCGGGGGGGGGGGGGGGGGGGTTGGTTGACCCCCCCCCCCCGTCCCGGTCACGCACCCACCTGACCCGTCCGGTGC
>NW_020937938.1:0-603 GCF_003984885.1 Neopelma chrysocephalum
GCAAATGACTGAACCCCATTAAATCCCCCCCGATTCGGGGCTGCAAACGCCAGAACCCCATGAAATGTGGGGTTTCCCTTACGAGATGCTGCTCCTGAGCTCCTGCAGCAGCGTGTTGGACTCGCTGGCACCGCCCCGGGGGCACAGGGGGCCCTTCCTGGCAGGGCGGGCACCCAGCTCGGGGTCACCCATGGCTTGGGGGGGACCTGGGGGGAGAGAAAAAGAGAGAAAAAGCCAAATTTCAGCTTAAAAAAGGGAGTAAAAAAACCCTTTGAACGGGCAAGGGGACACGGGGACACCAGGAGGGGCATCTCCAGCTGAGTGACCCCTGTTTTTGGAAGGGGTTGGGGGTGTTGGGGGCACTGGGAGGGGACGTGGGACTGTGGGATGGCACGGGGACATGGGGACGTGGGGATATGGGGACAGGGGGACAGGGGGACATGGGGATATGGGGACACGGGGACATGGGGCACCAGGAGGGGCATCTCCAGCTGAGTGACCCCGTTCCTGGCAGGGGTCAGAGGTGCTGGGGGGCACTGGGAGGGTCCCTGGGGATGTGGGACTGTGGGATGGATGGCACGGGGACATGGGGACATGGGGACA
>NW_020937939.1:0-728 GCF_003984885.1 Neopelma chrysocephalum
GTGTTGGGGGCACTGGGAGGGGACGTGGGACTGTAGGATGGCACGGGAACATGGGGACATGGGGATGTGGGGATATGGGGACATGGGGACATGGTCATGGCACTGCAGGAAGGAACGTCCCTCCAGGGACACGGGGCACCAGGAGGGGTCTGATGACTGACCCCATGAGGACATGGGGACATGGTCATGGCACTGCAGGAGGGAATGTCCCCCCCAGGGGCACAGGGACATGGGACACCAGGAGGGCAGGTCAACAGGGGTGTGGGGGTCTCAGGAGAGAACAGGGACAGGGGACACCGGGAGGGACAGAGAGACCCCCAGGGACACGGGACACCAGGAGGGACAGAGAGACCCCCAGGGACACGGGGACACCAGGAAGGCAGGTCCTGGGGAGATGGGACACGGGACACCAGGAGGGACACAGGGACCCCCAGGGAGATGGGACACGGGACACAGGACAGCGGGTTCCCAGGGACACGGGACACCAGGAAGGCAGGTCCCGGGGAGTTGGCACACGGGACACCAGGAGGGGCACAGTTTCCCCGTGCCCAGCGGCTCCCAGGCCCGGGGTCACCCTCCCTCGGGGGCCGATCCCGGCGGGACCCTCCGTGACCTGCGGGAGCTCCGTGACTGCGCAGCCCCAAAACCCCGGTCCCGGCGGGGAGGGGGGGGTGTTGGTTGCCCCCCCCCCCCGTCCCGGTCACGCACCCACCTGACCCGTCCGGTGC
>NW_020937940.1:0-728 GCF_003984885.1 Neopelma chrysocephalum
GTGTTGGGGGCACTGGGAGGGGACGTGGGACTGTAGGATGGCACGGGAACATGGGGACATGGGGATGTGGGGATATGGGGACATGGGGACATGGTCATGGCACTGCAGGAAGGAACGTCCCTCCAGGGACACGGGGCACCAGGAGGGGTCTGATGACTGACCCCATGAGGACATGGGGACATGGTCATGGCACTGCAGGAGGGAATGTCCCCCCCAGGGGCACAGGGACATGGGACACCAGGAGGGCAGGTCAACAGGGGTGTGGGGGTCTCAGGAGAGAACAGGGACAGGGGACACCGGGAGGGACAGAGAGACCCCCAGGGACACGGGACACCAGGAGGGACAGAGAGACCCCCAGGGACACGGGGACACCAGGAAGGCAGGTCCTGGGGAGATGGGACACGGGACACCAGGAGGGACACAGGGACCCCCAGGGAGATGGGACACGGGACACAGGACAGCGGGTTCCCAGGGACACGGGACACCAGGAAGGCAGGTCCCGGGGAGTTGGCACACGGGACACCAGGAGGGGCACAGTTTCCCCGTGCCCAGCGGCTCCCAGGCCCGGGGTCACCCTCCCTCGGGGGCCGATCCCGGCGGGACCCTCCGTGACCTGCGGGAGCTCCGTGACTGCGCAGCCCCAAAACCCCGGTCCCGGCGGGGAGGGGGGGGTGTTGGTTGCCCCCCCCCCCCGTCCCGGTCACGCACCCACCTGACCCGTCCGGTGC
>NW_020937941.1:0-411 GCF_003984885.1 Neopelma chrysocephalum
AGGAATTCCCGGGAAAAACTCACCAGGATGGAGTCCACCTTGCTCTGGACGGATTTGCTGGGGGGGGACAGAGACAAGGGGGTGTCAGGGCAATCCCAAAGATCCAGGGTGATCCCAAAGATCCAGGGCGATCCCAAAGATCCAGGGAGATCCCTCCCACCCTGCCCGGCTCTTCCCAGGGATCCCAAAGCCCTTCCAGAGCCCAAACCTGATCCCAGGAATTCCCACAGCCCCATCCCAGACCCCAAACTGCTCCCAGGGGATCCCCAAACCCCAAACTGCTCCCAGGGATCCCCAAAACCCCATCCCAGACCCCAAACTGCTCCCAGGGGCTGCAAATGACTGACCCCATTAAATTCCAAATGACTGAACCCCATTAAATCCCCCCTGAATTTGGGGCTGCAAATAACT
>NW_020937942.1:0-385 GCF_003984885.1 Neopelma chrysocephalum
TTTAAAATAAACCCTACCTGGATATGTTTAATATAAACCCCACCTATATATGTTTAAAATAAATCCCACCTATATATGTTTAATATAAATCCTACCTAGATATGTTTAATATAAACCCTACCTGGATATGTTTAATATAAACCCTACCTGGATATGTTTAATATAAACCCTACCTATACATGTTTAATATAAACCCTACCTATACATGTTTAATATAAACCCTACCTATACATGTTTAATATAAACCCCACCTATATATATTTAAAATAAACCCTACCTGGATATGTTTAATATAAACCCCACCTATATATGTTTAAAATAAACCCCACCTATATATATTTAAAATAAACCCTACCTGGATATGTTTAATATAAACCCCACCTAT
>NW_020937943.1:0-385 GCF_003984885.1 Neopelma chrysocephalum
TTTAAAATAAACCCTACCTGGATATGTTTAATATAAACCCCACCTATATATGTTTAAAATAAATCCCACCTATATATGTTTAATATAAATCCTACCTAGATATGTTTAATATAAACCCTACCTGGATATGTTTAATATAAACCCTACCTGGATATGTTTAATATAAACCCTACCTATACATGTTTAATATAAACCCTACCTATACATGTTTAATATAAACCCTACCTATACATGTTTAATATAAACCCCACCTATATATATTTAAAATAAACCCTACCTGGATATGTTTAATATAAACCCCACCTATATATGTTTAAAATAAACCCCACCTATATATATTTAAAATAAACCCTACCTGGATATGTTTAATATAAACCCCACCTAT